>NC_052135.2:2178181-2487951 GCF_016086655.4 Lepeophtheirus salmonis | reverse complement strand
AAATTATTGAGTATCTTAACTCATCCTACAAATTTAAGTAGAAAGTCTCTAATTGACTCATATGTCTACGAAAAATGTGGCTGTATGTTCCTATATATGAATTAAATAAATAAAATGGGATTTTTCTTGATTTTTGTTCAAAATTGTTTTTATATTGACGCAACACATGATGTATGTTCTTTGCATCATATTAAGAGACAATCAAACGATAAATACGTACAATATACATACATATTATATTATGTTAAATAGATATTGAAACGATATAAATGTATTTAGTTTTTATAATAGGAGGAGGAAGATAAAAAAAATATTTATCTTAAAATTATGATGTATTTTGACAAATTATATATTTATAAATATACATACATATTTGTAACAAAAGAAATACCTGGACTAGGAATGTCTTAGTATATCTTTTTACATATATATCATTATATTTATACGTATATATAAGATCTGTGACGCAATAATAGTATTGTTATGATAATAAAATACATAGAGATGCAAAAAATAGTATCAGATGTCGTGTATAATTTGTAGATTGTATAAGCAAGTATTGGAAGTTACTTCATCAAAATGAGATGAATAATTTTAAATAATGAATAGACTTAGGATTTGTGAGGGATAATTTTTTTTTTTTTTTTTGTGAAAATGGTTCATTTTTCTAAACTGTTATGAAATAAATATAGAAATTTGGGGTTTCTAGTTAGATTACACAACAGCTTTTGATGATATTTTCAAGGGCAAATCTACCTGCTAAAATTATCCTTCATTAGGCACTCTTTTTCCTGGTAAAATATGTATGTAATGAAATCAGAGTTATGATTACATGATTGGATATGTAAAGGAGCCAGATTTTGACAATAGTCAATTAGAGGAAGGATCAAATTGTCTCAAAATTGACTATTGAAAAATCCCTATTGATTCCTGCAAAACATGGAAAATACTTTTTTGCCAAACTTCCAAATTCTGATTATGGATTATGATTCCATTTATGCAAAAGGTTAGACCAAATATCAGAGGTGGTGATGAACAGATGCCTCTGTCTAACAAGTCACCTGAAAATATTACCAACTTCAAATTTCCTTCATCTACTAATGTGGACATCTTTTAGTATGTTTAAAACTACCAATACTAATGGAAGGACAAAATAAACAAAAGAAAATCTTTCTACAATATTGATTTGTCTATATAATTTAGCAACATTCATGAATATATTTTGATAAATATAAAACAACACTAATTAGTATAAATCATTCCTATAAAACTGAATTTTTCTTTATTTACAAATTGCTCAATTTTGATAATTTGGATGCTCTTTTTGTAAAAATTTAGGGCTCCTTTTTTGGTTCATTTTGGCCAAAAAATCACTCAAAAATCCTAAGTCTAATAAAAAATTTAGAGTGTATAATTTGATTTTCGTCATGGATGGTTAATTCAACAATAAAAATTACTAATAACAACTTCAAAAACTTGCAAAAATATAGATTGTAAATATATAACAAATGCGTAATTTTTTATATATCAAAATGAAATGATTATTTCAATTAGTAGTTACTAATTAAAATCACGGATATCTAATTAAATAAGACGTAGAAATTGTAACTTGTATAAACTCTTTGTACAAGATTCAACTTCCAAACACGATGTTTAACTTTTGAAAAAGAAGTAAGAATTCTTGAGAGGAAAATTCAAAAATTAAATCATAAATATATTGAATTTAATAGTCAATATATTTATGGCATCATTTTAGACTTTTTATATAGAAATTACCTTTTGATAAGATATTCTATGGCACATTATCAAAATGTTTTAAAACCCACAATAATATAACTCATTAATATATAATTAGAGATATGAATTTGCAACACACTCAGAGGTTTAATAAGAATATTTTTTGAAAGAAATTTATGGTAATTTGACAAAGAATAGAAATGTACTCCATACTGAATTTTAAGAAAAATCATTCTAGTTTGATTTTGTGTTGACGTAGCAAATATGATTGTAGTTCTTGTGATGTAAAGAGTGAGGAGAAAAAAGTATATATTAAATTCACAGTCAAGAGATAAAGAAAAGAACATGTGGAAACAACGCCCATATTGTCTCTTCTTTTTAACAACCACCAACCATCGTAACACACACATCTACATATATACATACAATCATATGTCATGCTACTATATAAACAAAATAACACCAGGTTACAACTTTTTTTTGTAAGTAAAAAAAAAATCGAAAATGGAAGACAGAACAAATAATACATTTATGTATAAAAGGATCTCCACCCACTTATCACACTTAATTCCATTAGACTGGATGAGAAGAAGAAGATATTTCACCTATGTATGTACATAAATATATCATCAGAAAGTGAGAGAAAGATGATAACGAAAAGACTGGGATACGTAGATCTATTTATGTTGGGCTTCGGTCTAAAAATCTTAGACCGGTCCAAAAGAAAAATTAGGGATGGATCGGACTCATTTAAAATTTGGTGTAAACCTAGAATATACATGAATTGTTGATTGTATTATGCCTCATGATTCTGAACATCGACCTTTCATGATGTCGTATAAAGTTATATGACTTACTAGTGTTGCTTGAAAAGTCCGTGTGCAAAGTCCAAAGGATGGTACTACTGCTGCGTATCGAGGTAATGTTTACTTAGTAGCATCTCTTGGAAGAACACACACCAACTTTCAACCAGATCCGTGCATTTCTTTCTGTTTGTTATTTGTTTAAATCGAAGAATCGGCTCGAAAAGTTATGGAGTCTTTCCTATGGATTCTCTTTGAATAATCCTCATCGACCAATACCAGTACATATTATTCATCGTTATTGACTATTTGAAAACCGAGCTGCAAGAAAAACACCAGGATCTGCCCACAAAAAAGTCCTGTTCCAGCACTATAATACGCCAGCTCACACCTCAGCAGATGTGGTGGCAAAATTAAGGGAAATAGGGTTCTAAGTCGAGATCCCCAAAGTCCCCAATCTCACACACCTTCACCATTCTGTCCTCCATCACCATATCATGGAGTTTACCATTGATTTCACGAGTAGTAACCTCAACGTCCAGAACGTTTAACGTCACTTGTGCCCATATGGACACTGAAAATTTTAAAACCTCTTATAAATTCTTTTAATCGAAAGTGCAGAGTCCCCAAAATGTTAATCAAGCTTCTTTTTAGTCTCCTGAGGCCTATACATGCCTTTCATAAAGTAATGTTTAATCAACACACGAGATTATTTTTCGTTCACTTCCTACATTCAAACGAATGGCAAACAGAAAGAAATAGGCTGATCTAGGTGTATGTTCTTCCAAAAGATGCCACTAACTAAACATAACCTCGATACTTGGCTGTAGCCCCCCCAAAAAAAAAAAAAAAAAAGATATATATATATGAATTTTGCCTTTTTACTAGAAAGTTTAATATTTAAATTTTTTTTTAAACTTAATATTTTATTTTTGAAATTTCTTTTACAATAAATTAAATTTTCTGTGAATAGCTAAGAATTTTTTGAGCTTCTCTCCAACAAATTTAATATTTGAATTTTATTTTCGAAAATTTGAAACTTTATTTTCGAAAATTTGAAATTTAATTTTGTGAATTTAATTTTTTGTAAAGACTTTGTATTTATGAAATGTTTCTCATAAAAAATATAATCTTTGAAATTTAATATTTAAATTTTGTTGATCGAAAAATTTAAATTTGTGGAAAAAAATTCGAAATATTTAATATTTCAGTTTTTTTCCCCAAAATATTCATTTTCAAAAACCAAACCCACCCCCAAAATATAATTTTGTAGACCCACCGTAATAAATAATAGTCATTATCTTAGAAGATGAAGTTTTCAACTGTAAACACAAAAGATAAAGTCTAAATTGATAATATAGAAAAAGACTGGAAGTATGTGAGGCAGTAAAATAACTCGTCACTAAAGTTATAACAGTCTTGGACCGATCTAGTACCGCCAGATACAAAACCCAACACTAATATCTGTAATGCATACAATGTATGTACAACCATGATTATAAAACCATTTCTTCCCCCCCAAACAATGGATGGACATTTTTATTTTACTTTTATTCTTCTTCAAGGGACTCTTTCATCATCAAACTCGTACATACTTACACATTTATGACCTTGTTTCCTTATTATTACGTCATCATTCTTTACCATTCCTTTATATAATGTCTACCCACTAAATATCATTTCCATGCAGCATTGTTAAATAAATTAAAAAGTTGGAGAACGTACATATAATTAAATATATAAAAACGTATTTACTATATTTATTTGATTGTCCATAGGTAGAAGCAGGATTTGACTATCCAACATCTTAAATAGGCTAATAAGCAAGCTTTGGTTCCTATCAAACTTTTTTTTCTGGTGTGGTCTTTATTGGAATAGTTTGAGAGCCCATACTATGGTTGCGGTCATTATTGAATCTAAGCAGACTTAACCTACATATAATCATTCTTACAACTCTTGTTCATAGTTAGTCTGAGCGTAACAGTTAACTTTAATAAAGGGTTCAAACTAATATATATTTGTATACTAATAATTAAATAAAGTTCTGGAAATAGAAAGCAATCTGACTGTGTTTCGATCTTAACTCAAATCATGTATGTACAGTAAATCGAACAGACTTAGGACAGAATCTTCTACAATAGAATGATGCAATTGCAAAATATTGTTCAAGAATGACATAAGGAAACTGTATTTCGGACTGGTCTGCAACAGAAACTAAATTGTTTTGTACGTCTTTTTATTTTAGGTTACCTGTCTTGATAGTTTACAGCTCCACTTCCTTTATCAGCACCTTTGAATGATCTCATACCCGTGAATAACTTGATCAGTTCTAGGAAGATCTATAAAACTTGTGGAAATACACGAATGAAGGCATTCTAAGTACATTTGGGGAACCTTACTAAAGAATTCACACCATTGACATTATGTTTTGATCAAGTTAGCAATGACATCAAAAGATACATTATAGCGAAATTACTGACTTTAAAGCTCTTCTCCAGGAGGCAAGGCTCAAGATATTCCCTTTTAAATTAACCAAACAGAATGCATAAAAGTTGTTGGTTTGTAAAGTTAACGAATGTTAATCTATAGATTTATATGTGTAAAGTAGTTACTAATTTACTTTAAATAAGGGCTATAAAGATATAAGAAATTTCTATTGTGAGGGTTGTCCGCATAATTATATATATATATATATAAGATTTTTATATACCAATATCAAAAGACTTAGTAAATTCATCATTTTCCTTTCCATTATTTACCAAATACAAATTGTGGAACAAACCCAAAAAACCTCTACACTTTTAATATATGAAATCAAACTACGAATGCAAATCTTGTGAACATCTCTGAAAACATAATAAAAATTTGAGAATTGAATGAAAATTGAATTCGGAAATGAGGGTTTATCTTTGATCAGACCTAATATGATGTATGGAGGAACATTTATAAGCTCCCAAGTTCACAGGTTCCCAACCCCTGGTTTAAACACTAATTTTAAACTAATGTATGTACACATATTGGGTTAACTTCTGACCCTCAGATCTAAGAAATGTGTAAACAGTTTAGATGATTGATTCTCTCTCTCTTGCCAACTTTTTGTGAGTGTTTTTTTTTCGTAATCCGACACATAATTGAAGGCGTTAAAATAAAGATGAAATGTTTTGTTTTTTTGTATGTTTCTATTTTTGTGAGTTTCACTACTGAGTTTGTAACAAAGAGGATTTACTCTGTATATATATACAGTATTTACTCAATGTATGTATATTGTTCAACCTCTAATTATACTATTATATTGTACATATACCTACATAAATATTATGATGAATATTTTCAGAGGATTCTACCTCCTTAAAAGCTCATTAATATGTACAATGTGACGTCATGGGGGAAAAAGTAAGAAACAAAGAATGGAAATAATAATTTGTTACTTCCCAAACCAACGACTTTTTCTACTGCTGACGTTGTTTTTATTGTAGTTCTTGACTTGGGGATTTTTGTAGTGTGTGTGAAAAAAAAAAGAAGAGGAATCAAAACAGATTTTTTTTTCCTTCTCTGATGATAATCCTTCCAACCATTTGAAGAAGACACAAGGTAGCAAATTACCTTCTTCTTTATTATTATTATTTTCGATGCTGCTCCGTTTCTCACGTCAAGAACTCTCTGGGCAAGAAGGGGTTCCTTTTCCCAAGAAAGGTACCTACTGGCTAAAGATTGAGAGAACGAGGAGCATGTATGTATGTATATATGTGAACTGGGCAATTCATGTATGTGGTAGTATTTCTTTTGGTTTCTTTCTCTATACTCATATAAGTTTCATAAATAATAATTGTTTATTATTATGTTAACGGAAGTGAGGTAATGACTTTTTCGTCATCCTCACCATCATCAATATATCGTTTGTTATTGCTTATTCTGGTTGTTGAAACAAAGAGTGGGATCCTGTGATTTGTATTGTAGGTACATGAACGACCAATCGTTCTTTTCAGAGTTTCAATCATAAGGTTAATTTACACCGTACGAAACTCAATCCCAACTTCCACTTTGATATTGTCAAGAAGGCCTCAATTGAGAAATAGGTTTCAAAATTGTTTAACATTATAATTTGATGAATATTAGTGTTCAAATGAGCGGTAACTGACTAAAATCGGGTCATTCATTGTCAAGATGGAGGGCAAAGGATACCCGATTTGAGGAGACTCTGCCGGTCAACCAGAATAAGTTCCCAGTCTCCACGATGATGCTGGGAATTGTGGACTCAGATGAGGAGAGGATGCCTGTATTGTACTCCACCTCGGGGATCTAGGCCCGGACCACACAGCAATAGCTCGAAAAGTAATCGTCTACTTCCTCGTGAGTGTAAATCAATATGAAAAGTATACGTTGGGTACTTTTATAGACCACTTATTTGGTGTGTCAGTATTAAATAACCTTGAACAAAAATTTAAAAAAATTAATTATATTCCACTATATAAATCGCCCAATGTTACAAAGACGAGTCAAATTCAAATTTGTGGGATAAGTCAAGATACCCGATAACTGTAGCTATAGTTTAGGACCTTTATTTGATTTAAGATATTTATATTGGTCTGTCAATTTCTCATATTTTATAGTCATGATGAATTTTGGGTTACTTTAAGAGTGTAATTTGCAACACACTCGAAGCGTTCATAAAAATATTCCTTCTAGTCATAAATTGTTGATCTACAGAAAAATCTGTCTAGCTTGCTATTTTGTTGACAAGCCACAGACGCAAATCAAATAAGATTTGAACAGATTCGAAATGGATCGTTGTGTGTACTATATATGTAGTTAGATGTTCTTTTAATTGAGTGATGATTCGAAATTGGAGAGATATGACAAATGAGTTAAAAGTGTGAAATAAACAACTCATACGTCACGTTGAGGGGGGTCGTGCTAAGTCCATGTTTAAGTAAGTTTCTCACCGTCTGCTGTAACACCCTGTAAACAGATTGATTTGGAAAATGTATTTCTATATATTTTCGATATGAGGCTTGATATAAAAAGGATTGTGATTGTTCCATGGGTTTTTAGAATTTAAACAATGGACCGATCATCATCAAATGGGGGGGAGGGGGAGAAGACATATGAAAGATTTACTCCTATCTTATTTTTTTAATATTTATTTTCTGAGAGAGATCAACAATACATACATCAATATGTTTTGACGACATGTAATTGCATTGATAGGAAGGTGGTCATTTTGAAGTGGAAACAGTATCCGAGGCGTCCCCGCAGGGGGTGGGCTAGAAGGGTTGTAGCCCTCCCCAAATTAATGATTTTTTTTTTTTACATGAAATTTTTTTTTTTTTTTTAAAGTTAAATATTTGAAATTTAATTTTTGGAATTTTTTTCCAAAAATTTATATATAATTTTTTCTGTTAAATTACATTTTTTTTGTGAATAGCTGTGTATTTTTGAATTTTTTTTCTAAAAAATTTAGTATTTGAAATTTTTTGCGAAAAAATTTAATTTTTCTGAATAGTTCTGGATATTTTCATTTAAAAAAAAATAATAACAATAATTTATGAAAACTAACTTTTAAAATTTTTTAAAATAATACCAAATATTTTAAAAATAATTTGGTTTATAAAAAGCTATAACTTTTTGATTTTTTTTTCTGAAAAATTTAATATTCAAAAAGTTCTAAACTTTTTAAAAAAAAAAAAATTACTATACGAAAATTAATTTTTCAATTTTATTTTCAAAAAACTTACATATTCAATTTTTTCCCAATAATTTCAATTTTTGAATCTTTTTTCGTAAAAATTTAATCGAAATTTTTTTGACAAAAAATTTAATTTTTTGTCAAAAGCTCTAGACTTTTTAAGTTTCAAAAAAATATTACTATACGAAAATTAATTTTTCAATTTTTTTTAAAAATTTTTTCAAAATTTCAATTTTTGGACTGTTTTTCAAAAAAAATTCAAAAACTAATAATAATAATACATATGTATATTCTTGCAGACGCCCCTGAATATCGAATAAAGTCCAACAAACTAAATACAAAATACTCAATCTATTTATAGCTCTTATAAAATATTCATATACCTACCTACTCTACTCAAGGTATATTTATATTAAAATAAACTTTTGAGATATAAAAAAAAAAAAAGAAGCCCTACTTAATATTCAAGTCACATAGTCTTTGCTTGATAACTTCAAATATATAGTATCAAACATAGAGATGTATATAATAGGCTTGAAAGTTATGACGGTACTATTAATCAGAATCGGAAAATGGAAAATCTGGTGTTTATTCTGGCATCGGCAAAATAATGTTTACTTTCCAATTGCGATTCTTATATATTATTATTTATTACTTTCAGTTATGACAAAAAAATTATCAAATAAATCCGTCAAGATATAAAAAACCATCATGTGAATTTGTTACTTGAGTCTAATAATTTTACAAATATTGTAATAAAATAATTTATGAAATGCTCGAAAACTCAGGAAAAATCAATTGAACACAAGCTTTTTGTGAACAAAAGGGTTCTAAGCACATGCGGTCTGTACAGATATTGTTATTTTTGGGGGATAAGTTTTGTAAAGGGATCTAAGAACGGTTGCCTTTGGAAAGTTTGCCGTGGGATTACTCGCCCTGGGAAAATTCCCTTCATAAAAGCTCGCCGGACGGAAGAATCACATTCCTTTATTTTATCGATTGTAATTTTAGAAATTTATTGAAAAATGGTATTTTTGAACTATTATTTAAAATGTCAAAGTATCGGCATCGGGATTTTTTTTGTGTTTGTCCCATCACTAGTTGAGACTCTGTCTCAGACCAAAATTTTATTCAAGTTTGGTATTAAATACTTTTTTCTAGAGCCTTTTGCACCGAATATTGGTCCAGACCCCGATCTCTGTGCGTAGATCGAATTTAAATCGTGGACTGATTTCTTTGGTCTGAATATATGTAACAATTTTCCACCGATTCTGATACAAACCAATAGAATTTCAAAAATCAACAGCTATTCATAAAAAATTTCAAAAATCATTGATATTCCAAAAAATTTAATTTAAAAAAAAAAATTCAAAATTAACTTTTTTGAAAAAAAAGTTTTAAATACCAAGTTTTTCTTTAAAAAACCAAAAATTAAACATTCAATTTTATGGATTTTTCTTTCAAAAATCCATATTTATTCACAGAAAATTATTTTTTTTGTGACAAAAATTGGAAGATTAAATTTCAAATATGAAATTTTTTAGTAAAAAACCAAAATTTCTTATTTTGGGGCGCGGGTACTACGGACGCCCTTGTATTCATATACATAAGTCATTCCTATTTACTTCAATTGAAAATCTTCCATGTAGCAAGATACAGGCATATAGACATACTTTAATACTTTGATGATAAACTCTTTATTTCTATTCATCATCTACATATTTACTTATAGATAGATACATATAAAAATTCTTTGCCCTTAAAGAGCTGACCGCACGACCATAAATAAATTCTAAATATTGTATATATTTATAGTTATTGAAAGGGGAAAAAATATTTCATTTATTTAAATTTTGCCGACAAACTTTTTATTTTTTTCTTCAAATGTTGATAACTTATTTATTTACTTTGAAGCATCACTGCCTTAGCACGTGTGTTTTTATAGGTATGTATGTCAGATGGGCTTTTGGGCATCATACGTAATATGTACATACATACATAATCATCATTTAATAGATAAAAGTAAATATAGACATTTTTTGAAAGTCTCTTCGCTTTTTTGGTAATAAAAAGTGATTCTCCGAAAAATTGATACTAATGCTTTTGTACCATTGTATTGTAATCTAAAATATTATGTATATGGATTTAATAAAAAAAATTATAATACAGATTAAAAAACCTGAAAATCTAACTTTTCTTCTGTTTTGTCACTTTTTTTCAAAATTTCATGAGCTTTATGCTCGTAATATTTGTTACCCAGGTACTCACATATTTAATCGATACTAGAGTAGATTATCCTGGGGTTGTCAGGGATATTAAAAAAATAAAATTAATTAAGAATCTTCTATTTAATATAAAATAGACCGTCAAATTTTAAGGATTATACTCATTTTGGTTTTATGAGTATGGGTATACTAATATATTAAGCTTCTTTCAGGCAATGAAGAAGTAATTACTTTATTTTGTATTAGACACCTAACTCATTGTCTCGCAAATATTTCCGTGAGCATCAAAGAAATCTCCACAAATCTCAAAATACAATATTGTAATTTTATAAATGTGAAGTATACAGCTTCAAGGCAGTTTAAACTGCACCGCCACCGCATTTCTAAGCGCCAAGAACCCCTTATAATATGCTAAAATACACCCCTGCCTATAATTTGTGGGTTTCTAGTCCATGGGAGAAGTTAAATTCTTCCACCGCCGCTTCTCTGAGTATCAAATAATCCTTATAATATACGAAATCTCCCCTGATACACAGGTTGTACAAGTAAAGTGCCAAAAAATGATATTAAGAGGCTGCCATACCCTAAAAGACCAAAATATTGTTACCAGAACCGTTTCTGAAGCCTTAAGAACCTACATGAAAAATTTCAGGAGAATTCATCTTTTGGTTTGGCCGTGATTAAAGCACAAACTGACGTTGATTTTTAAGCGTATTATACTAAATTTATATTACAAAATGTAGCTGGTGGAATTTTTTTTTAATAATAAAAACAATTAAAACTGTCTTTTATATCATCATCAAATGTCTTAAGTAGCCCACCCCAAACAAAAATCCTGAATAGGCCACAGCAAGGGCGTGTGAATTGCAATTAATGACATTTTTAAATATATTTATTGTCGATACTATTTAACGTATCCAAATGAGTACAAAAATATTGTTATCTTCACAAAACTACTGTGTACTGCAGGTAATTTTATATAAATTTATTATAAACTTATTTAGTGAATAGTGATGTATTTTTTTCCAAAAAATTCCAAAAACAATCCCCACCTCCAAAAAAAAAAAATATATATATATAAACTCTGAACGACCACGTTTGGAATATATTAATATAAAAATTATCCATTACAATTATTTATTTTCTACGGCTTGTTGATCTTGATAAAGTCAAAGTGTATAAATAGGCTTTGGCATAGAAAATTCCTTGTTATAAGGTAAATAGCATTGTATTCATAAATACCATATGTATTATTGATAAAATAAATTAAATATCCTACTTAATAATATTTTCTTTAGTTTTTACAACGAAGTTGACCATTTTTTTTGTTGACAAGTGTTTTTTGATATTTATTTTAGGTTTTCATATAATTCGGTACATACTACGTACATACATAGATATCAAACAACTTCTCTTTTCTTCTTGAGATCCCATCAACAATTCATCTCTCCTTATTGTTTTCTTTTCTGAGTGAATTACAAAATATGGAAGAAGAGAGAATAGTCGTGGAACTAAAAGTTATTGAGAGAAAGAAAAAATCTTATCAGATTCCATTTTGTTCAATATCAAAAACAATAATAATAAAAATATTAGAGGTAGTATTAGTGACAGGGAGACTCATCATCCATATTTTCATATAGAAATGTCTAAGCACTTATGTACTAACGTGGAGATATTCAACCTTCTTCATTCATTCAAAGAGTTAAAATAATATACATAAGTACGTATTATGAATAACGTTTAATGGATGATGTATGTGGTGAGGGGAAAAAATGGGTCATTTTGAACTTTTTATGGACCGATTTCAATCTATGTAGGCTAGAGTGGTTAATTTTCTATTTTTTATATAATAACTATTATAAAGTTTTTTGCTGAAAAATGCAATGATGCAAAAATTACCTTACGTGGTTGGATATAAACAAAAAAAAAAAACCTTTTATCACCGGCAATCGTCTCACTTTTCAGGAGTTTTTCTTCATTTTATTTGAACACGAGATGGTGCCTCGAATTTTAAAACATCGTCCTAACAAACATAACAACGCATAGGTATTTATGGCAAATAATTTATCTTGCAGTTGACATTACGACTGTTGGAATTCAGTACAGCATGAAACAATTTAGCTACTTTATAGATAAAGGACCATAGTTTACCTCAGATATGTTCAAATATTCCTCAAATCAATCAGAGAGACTTGGAAGTTGAAAAAATTAGAAACATATTGGGTACAAGAATTTGAAACAGGTCTTGTTGTAGACATTTTATATATTGCAATTAAGTAAGGCATGATATAATTTGGCTACTTACTAAATAAATGACTATTTTTAGCACAGATATATTCAAATATTCCTCAAATCAACCAGGGAGACTTGAAAGTCGAAAAATATAAGCATTGAGTAACTAAATAATAAAACATTCACTGAATAACTAGTTTAAAAAAGAATCATATGATGGAGCTACTTAATCTGAATATGAAATTTTTTGTAGTGCCGCCCTCTACGTTATTAACATGCCTACTTAAAGCTTTAATGCATCAGTGTGCATCATTTTTTATGTATTAATATTAAAGTATAGTTGACACTCCTTTTTGGGAATAAACCCTTCACAAATGAAATTTCAAATATTATATTTAAAAATTAAAAAACCATAGCTATTCACACAAAATTAATTTATTTAGTAAAAAGCCTAAATTCTTTCATTTTCGTGGATGGAGGGGCTAAAATCCTTCCAGTCCATCCCCTGAGGACGCCCCTGTAAAAGTGCGTAGTACTATTTTGTTATAAACAGGAACTTTTTTAGACTTTACAAGCACCATTTTTCCTCTCCGATGTAGATAGATTAGGATAGTTTTAATTTAATGAAAATTTAATCTGACAAATCATTAAACGTTTTTTGTTTCTGTCTTAGAAATTTCATTTCTCATTTTAAGCATGAAGCAAATCATATTCATTGCTCAGATAACATAGCTATGCAATGATATTTAAACTCAGTAAAAGGGATCTTTATTTTTTTCAGGGCTCTCAAAGGAAATTCCTTTTTTCTTCCAAAGGAAATAACTTATATTTTTGTTTTGTTTTTCTTGATTGTATTTAAGATTCTCTCTCTTTCTATATATATATATACCATAACTAGGATTTGAAGACATAATAATAATACTTAAGAAATTTTATCTGTTTTGTCGTCTGTTGTCTTTTTTTTCTTCTTTCTTTCTTAATCGGTTGATAAGAAAAAAGACAGGAGGGAGAGGGGACGAGACATACAAAACAGAGGTTGTGGGTAAGTAAGTAATATGTGAACAGGAAACTTATTGTGTTATAAGACTCCTTAAATGATGTTCAAATGATTATATAGGTACAACAAAGAACTACATATGTATTGGGATCTATTTTTAACTACTCAACATTTTATTCTTTTTAAATATAAATTCATTCCGTCTTCACCGAATTCGTTTTTTCTTTCAAATTAATAAGAAAAAATTGTCAAAATATGTAATAATAACAGAGGGAAGACTCATTTTCTACAAATGAATTGAAGCCAAAAAAAGAATATATCTTTGAGCGCAGAAAGGATCTTAGTTTTTCTCAGAGTCATCTGAATTCTGAAATATTTGGGATTATTATACTTCGGAACTCTTATTCTTCAGATACCTTTTTTACTCTTACAACAATCTCCTAATTAAAAGTAGGATTAATAAAAACTTATACAAAAAAGTGTTTTGATTGACTCTGTATCTTCTTCTGAACTCGATATATTTACACTTTTAGGCTGAAAAAGTATGAAAAACGACACTTGATGAGAAATATCAAAGCTTAGAATAAAGAAAAATATTTAATGTATAATTTAAAAAAATCTATTTAAAAAATATGCATCTCCAAGGATTTTCGTTCCATTCTGTATTTTCAAATAGCATTACAATTTTCTACTCACCGTGAATGGATCGCTTTATTGTTTCGATCCGGGTGTCTCATTCCCAAAATTCATTCTACAAAATGGAACAAAAATCCTTGTAGATTCATATTTTTAAATATATTTTTATTTTAAATAATACATTGAATATTTTTAAATAATATAAGATATGATATTCCTCATCACTTTGTTGTACGAATTTCGTATTTGATTTTCCTGAATCCAATTTCCATTCTTTTATTCTTGGCGAGAGAACATGAAAGTAATGAGTAGGTTTGTATAAAGTGTACTCATGAAAATGGAGAGTAACTCTGATGATTTCTTGTGGAGTTATCTTCCATATTTAATTAAGCAAAGTTTGAGAGTGTCTGCAAATGAAAGACGGAGAGTCATAAAAATGATTTGTGTAGGAGTTTAATGTGTAAGTACTCGTTGAATTCAGAGTGAAATTGAGGATTTAAAAAAAGAATTAATTCCCACAAAGCTTCTCTCCTTTATAACATTCTTTAAATGGTCAGAATCACCAAGGTTAATAGAAATAAAAGGTTAGACCATCAGTTAATCGGGCTTGCTAGAAATTTCCATCTGATGTATTGTACCAACTGCTGGGCAAGATAGGCGAATTTTGACAAAACACGCAACCACTCATAGTCTATGACGTCAATATTAGAAAGCGTGGTGGAAGTCAAACATTAGTTGTACACGCGGTATAACCTTGTATTTCTTTTAACCTTGAGGATCACCATGTTATTTTTCTGTTTCTTTTTTGTTTTTTTGCAAAAATAAAATACTTAGGATTTACAGCCCATAGAATATATATAGGCACTGAGTATTCTTTTCTTTTGTACTTTTATTCTTAGCCACCGTCTTACGATGATGATGCTACTCCTGTAGCATCATGTTATCACGTTATTACCATCATTATACCACCGTGTACCATGGAATGGAATGGAAATAATAACAGTTTATTATCATCTCCTCATATTCTTTAACTTGAAAATTATAGGTAATGCCCTCAGCTTCCCCCTTACTCCTTTGTGTGTTATTATTATTATTAGTAGTAGTAGTACTTTTTGTTGAATCACTGTATGTAGACAGATTGTGGTTTAATTAGATCCATTTGATAAGTTCTCACAGAAGTTCTTTCTTTCTCTCTCTCTCTCTTCCATAGAGATGTTGTGAAGAAGAAAAATTAAAAACCCGTTGGGGAGAATGGCTACTTATGACTACCATACATACATAAAACAATAGTAGACCTGAGACCTAATTTTTCCCAGTTCCGTCAAGAGTGATTTATTCTACAGGGTGTGAACTCAAAAATTAGAAAATTTTAAAAGCTATTTTTACCTCTCCATATTTATATATTGTGCCCTTTTTATGATCAACTTTTGAAGCAAAAGTTGGTAATTTAACAATTTTGTACACTTTTTATTCAGGTAAAGGTTGTGAGAATTTTATATGTATAATTAAGAAAAAAGATCTATTTAAAAATATGCCTTTTTCAAGGATTTTTGTTGCATTTTGTAGTGATCCCATTTTTTATGGGGGTGTTCTAACAAATAGTCAACATTATCATCATCATATTTTTTTCCGATTTCAATGCCAATTTCATAATGTCTTGCATTGTAAAAGAAAGATCGAGGCAATTGAAGCAAGATACTTCTAATTTGATCATCCATCTCAAGAGGTGTTCAAATTCGGATTCCGAATTCCACGAAGAACGAGGGGAGGATAATTCACCGGAAGAAAACTACCAGACTTCATAAGGGAGTAGAGTACACTCCTTCCTTGGGAATGAGATACCAAGATCAAAACAATAAATCGATCCATTCGCGATGAGTAGTGAATTTTAATTTTTCAAAATGGGATCACTTAAAAAATACAAAATCTAACAAAAATCCTTGGAGATACATATTTTTTAAATATACATATATTTAAATTATACATTGAATATTTTTCTTCATTATAAGCTATGATATTTATCATCACTTTGTATTATGAATATCAGCTATACGGGTCTAAAGAAAAGTGTCGTTTTTCATCCTTTTTTGTTATAAAAAAGGAAATATATCGAGTTCTAAACAAGATACAGAATCAATAAAAGCATTTTTAAATCATAAAAAATATTTTTACATCAGTTTTATTAATCTTACTTTTAATTTGGGGATTGTTTTACAAGGGTAAAAAATGACTCTGAACGTATATAGTTCCGAATTACTATATTTCTGAATTCAGATGACTGAATGAAAAAGCTGAGATCAGCTGTAGATTCTGCACTCAAAAGATAAATTCCTTTTTTGGCTTGAATTCATTTGTACAAAATGAGTGTTTCTCTCAGTAATTATTCTTAATATAAAACTGAATTAAAAAGATATATATTTTTTCTTTAAAAAGATTACAAATGGTGTAGCAATCAAGTAGAAGAATGAGCGAAGAAGGAGAAAAAACGTTAAGAGGGTTCTGCTTATTGTAGGTGAACAACAATGGAGGATCATCTATGTATGTATATGAACAGTCAAGTCCTTCTACGAAGGCTCTCTGAAGGGAACTTAAAGGAACATTAATTTGTCTTACTTCTTATGTTATAAACTTACTAACAAATCAGCACACGTGCGTCGTCTTTAAAAAAAAAATAAAAGAAATATTTCTTTTCTTAAATATACATTACATTTATGTACAATATAGAATTATTTCATGCATGAGATGTTATTCTCCTAATTGATTGTTATTACATCGTTACTACTTTATGTAACTACCTATGAATGTATACTTAAAAAGAAATATTTAAAAAAAAAGGATGTACATACATAGGTTATGTCAGTGAGGGAAAAAAGTGAGTATACACTCATGATGTCACGATACTAATATTTTCCTACTGGTTCCACTATCAAAATTGGTATCCGTATTTTGGTACTAGCATATTTTCAACTCATAATACGAGCGTCGTTTGAAAACTCCGATCAAAGTCCGAGAGATGTCACTACTTGAGTGTATCGAAGTTTGATTTAGTTAGTAGCATCTCTTGAAAGAACACACAACAAGTTTCAGCTAGATCGGTCTATTTCTTTCTGTTTGGCATTTGTTTGAATCGAGGAAGTGGAGTGATTTTTCAAAAGATGGATGAAAAAAAAAATCGTGTGTTGATTAAACATTACTTTATGAAAGGAAAAACACCTCAGGAGACTTTAAAAAGATTGATACATATTATGGGGAATCTTCACCTTCGATAAAAACAGTTTATAATTGCTTTCAAAATTATCAGAGTGCCCCATATGGGCACAAGTGACACTGAACATTCTGGGTCACATGTCCAGGTGACTACTCCGTAAATCCTTGATTAAATCCAGGATATTATGATGGATGACAGATGAGTAAAGGAGTCTGAGATTACTAGTGCTACTAACTAAACATGACCTCGAGTCCCTGGATGTGAGGCTGTGTTTCATGATTTCCCCTTTGACAGAAGGATGAATATAATATTAATATCTGTTAGTAAGAAAACAATGCAGGATGCAAAATAGGAGAGAGATCTCTGTAATAAGCAGAGGTAGAGTAGGGCTTCGTTATTATTTCTACATCATCTCTGAATCCATATAAATGTCTCTAATCGGAGACTATATATACTCACGTATAAACATGTGAGACAGCTTTTATGAACAATAGCATCAGAGGGAATGCAAGATTCTTTATTATATTTATAGAACTTAATGCTATTATTTTTTCAAAATAGTCATAAAATATAAATAATTCCTCATAATAATTGCGATTAAGAAAGTGTGTTCAAAAAGTCAGATGACTTTGTATATTTAGGAAAATTATTTATTCATCAATATTTACGTTGTTCCCTTCAAAGTAACCAATTTTTTCCAATCCTCGAATAACTTATCATAAGTACTTTTCGGTGTAACCGTGAACTCTTTCAGCGAACCAAATCCCTGTAAATCTACGTCCTTTCATAGGTATCTTTAGTTTTATAAACAAGAAAAAGTCCCATGGGGTCACATCCAGGAATATGGTGGCTGAGGCATGATTGTGGCTAAAAAATCCATAAAACCCAAAGATAAATGAGTATTATTGTTATGCAAAAGCCATAAACTGTTACTTCATACATTTTGTATTGCTTCTCGTGAGGAGCACATAACTTTAAGATTATACTCTTTATTGACTGTACGACCATATGGGAAGAATTCCTGATACACTACGCCTTGGTTGTCGAAAAAAACAGTGAGGCAAACTTTAATATTTGATCGAACTTGGTGAACCATCTTGGAAGAGTTTGTAGAACTTGCAAACATTTTTTTTTACTCTGAACATTTCACCATATACCACTGTCAACATTTAAAGTGTTTTGGGACCAACTTAATTTAATTTTTTACAGAAAATTTGATCCATTTTTTTTATTAGCAAAAAATTGACGAGCACGCAGAATTATTCTAACTGTTACGCCTAACATACTTAAATATTATATGGCTGAACCTGTGAATATATATTTGTGGTGAGTGTACTAATATAAAAAAATAACGAAGGTTTATTGTCTCCATGATTTTATTAAACTTTTCGAATATTTTATTTTCTTTGCACCTCGCAAAGTCAATTTTTTATTGACAAAGTCCTGCAATTCTATATATTGTATAAAATCTTTATAATACATAAATAAAAATATATAAATTACAAAAACCCTTTCTACTAGGACAATCATTATACTAACTTTAACACCATTTGAGGCTTCTCAGCCCTTATTGTGCACATCTGGGTAGACCCATTAAATTATTATAAAGAAGGTCTACAATATTTTGGACTGAAAAAGCAAATACTAAGAAGTAAAAATGTAAAATTCTTTCCGCACTGTATTATCAAGCTTGAAGTCGTACAAGAAGTCTAAAAATGACCCTTTTCGAAACAAAAATCCAATTTCTACAATTAAAAATGGCATTACAAAAACTTGGTCTAGATCGCTCTCATTTAAAATTTACTGTAGACCAATTCTATAGATCAATGATTGTTGGAGTCATGTGTATTTGAAAATGGTGAACATCTACATACACTAACGTCATATGAAGGTAAATGACCTGCATAAATCCTATTTTTAACACTCATAAATGAGAATACGGGAGCAAATCGGTTAATAGATTGAAAACGATTAAATTTGGGTCCACACTCATAGATTCCTGCCTGGAAGAAAATATCTTTCCAACACCGACGATAAAAATTCGGTATTGGACCGAGTCTCAACACTAATGAATACGTCCATAAACAGGGCGTGGACTCAAAAATTGGAGTCCTCTTCGTGACCGTCTAGCCTCCCCTTAAAAGTTGGACAATTTTGTACTTGACATCATTGGAAAGAACTGACCAAAAGCTACAATTTGATATTTGTTTTGTTTTTGTGCGATCAAAAATGTTTGAGTAACCAGCAATACGGCAGAGGATGTGCGATCTCCTCTGCCCACAACTCCATCGCTGTTTTAAAGAGGAGAAATTATCGTTTATTGGCTAAATCAAGAGCTTAGTTCAAAGAAACATTCAGGACCAAACATTCAACTCAGGCCATGGTCCTTGGTGTCGTGGTGCCCGATTAAGCAAGATGCATCCCTACTTTTTCAAGGCCAATGAGAAAGTCTACACAGACATCTACTTAAAGGTCCTCATGGACCATTTTTGCCCCAGTTGAAGAGCACATTCTCAAGGAACAACTATGTGTTCACCTAAGATAGGGCCTCAGCACACACATCCAAGAATGTACAGTATTTCTGCAGGGAGAAAATGGTTGCCTTCTGGCCGGTAGACTTCTGGCCTTCGTCCTCACCCGATGTGAACTCCCTGGACTTTGTTGTTTGGTGTGTCTTGCAGAGCAAGGCAAACAAGACTTCTTAACCGAATGCCGATGCTTTGAAGGCCGTGATCACAGAGGAGCGGAGCAACTTGTCCTCAGACTTCATCAAGGACAGCTGTGATTTTGTTCGTCCCCATATTGAAGCCATCATTCAGAAAAGAGGGGGACATATTGAATAATAAGTGTAGAAGATTGTTTGTCTAACAACTTTTTCTTCAAAAGTTTTTGATAAAAATGCCACAAAATAATATGTAGAAGTGAAAACGGCTTTTAAAATCTTCTATTTTTTGAGTCCTCACCCTGTAAATAACATGAGATGATAGAATATAGATAAATACGTATTGTTTATATCATTATAATCATAAAAATATATACATACATCAATGCGCAGGTCGTCTAAGTATTGTTGTGTGCGTCTAGGGTTACTCCCTTAGCAGTAGTAGTATTTATACACAGAAGAAGTTATCAACAAAATATATCTTCTATTTTGTCCCCCCCCCACCTCCTTCTTCCTCCTCCTAATATTATTATTCTCTGCTATAATATAGTAAATTTATATGTATATTGTTGAAACACGAGATTTTAAATAAATTAATATAAGTATAACTAATCTTCTTCCTTCAGTTCGATTGTTTTTAAGTATTCTCTCTTGAAATATTATGTTTGTACATAATATTAGTATGTTTATTGTACATATCATTAAAGCCTCAAAAAATTTGAAGAATTACTTTCATAATTAGGATCTACAAAGCCGCCTTTAATAGTGTTCAATTCCTAATTTATCCATTTAACTTTGTGGAAGACTTCAGAAATATCGGTTCCTATTATATAAGTTAGTTTGTTCCAAAATGATTAAGACTGATCAAGTAATTACAGAAATTACATTCAAAGGTTTAAAAAGAAAAGTACTCAATTACGTCACATAGTCTCCTTCCGCTTGGATAACGTCGTGAGAATGGTTCTCCAATCCCCAACCCTGCCTGGAGAGCTCATCTTCGTTCAATAACTTCATCAGCCGCTGAACACCGCGTTTGAGGAGTTCATGGCTATCAAAATCGTAATTCCAGAGCAGATATTTCAGCTTACAGAAGAAAAATCAGTTGCAGAGATTAAGATACTGGCTGTAGGGGACTCTGTTTGATCGTTTCCACCTTTCTCCACGTTAAGAACTGCCTGATGGCGTTGGCTATGTGGGGAAGTCGTTAAAAAGTACAAATGTAATCCACACTCAGTTTTGAGAGAACTCATGCTAGCTAGTTTGCTTTATTGTTGACATGAGAAATAGTAGGTTGTTCGAAAATGATTGAAATTTGCGTTCAAAAGATTTAAAAAAATAATCAATCATGTCAAATAGTCTACCCAAGTGGTTGGAAAATCTCGTGCCAATGGTTATCCGACTCTCACAAATGCCTGGAAAGCTTCTATTCGTTCACTAACTTCATCGCCCACTGAACGCTGCGTGTGTGGTCCTTCAGGATCATTGGTTCAAATTTGGTTTTTTTGGTGAAAAATCTAACCTTTTTGTCACGTCTTTTTTTTTCTACATTCCATGGAACGCCGTTCAATTTTGTGTTTCTTTCACAAGCCTGCAAATAATATAAAACATATAAGGCCGCAAAATTGCCGGTCACGGTATATATTCTTCTCTAGGAGTGACGGAAAAAACTCATTTGTAAATTGGAGCTTGTACTTAGAGGAACATTTTTTTCCTCTATTATTCTTAATTTATAGAAAGCAATGGATAGTTTCAATTATAATCATCAAATAATATCTATCTATCTATTTTTGTAATTTGGCATTTACTCCAATGGAAAGGAATATTATTTATATATTGTATATGTATGTCTTTTAGGAAGGTATCAAGGTCGATAGTTATAGAATGTTGTATGTATGTATATGTGACTGTACAGTGTAAATATAAAATGATCACTCCTAAGACGTTGAATACTACTTAGAAAGAGAGAAAGACGAATAGAAGAAGAAAGATTGACTAAAATATATACATACATTCATGTAGGTATAAGAAACAAGTCAGTAAATTATAGCTTTCTCGTTATTTGATATATATGTATGTACGTATATTTATTTATTTTCTTCTTGAAGATATATTCCTATTATACTTTATCGATTAAACTCTGTAAACAACTTTTTTATTTGTCTTATCAATATAAGATTGTATTCTTCTTTTTTTTTTCTTCCGCTTTTTCTTCGTCTTAAAAAAACAAAACAAAAAAAAAACAATAATTCCTTTACATTTGTGCTATTACCAATTAGTTATGGGATAACCAACCCTCTTTTGCCCAGACACTCCATCTTTTTTGTACAAATGTGCAGTTTTTTGAGGAATTAAGATGATTACTATCAAATGAATATATGTCAGCATAAAAGCAATCTAAAATGACTATTTTCAAAAGAGTGTGGATCACATTTCAGGGGCTTTCGCAGGATTATGTATAGTTATGTTCTTTCTTTCTTATGTTTTTTGGTTTTTATGAAAAAAAAATTCGAAAAATTTTTTTGAAAGTAAAAATTTTTGAAAATATTATATCAAATTAAATTTTTCCGAAACATATTTCAAAAACCAACAGCTATCTACGAAACAATTTATACAGTTACATCTATTTAAAAAAAATTAAATTGTTAGAAATTTTGTTTTAAAATCCATAGCCATTCCTAAAATATTCCAAAAATCTACAGTTGTTAACAAAAAGTTAAATTTTTTAGAAATAACTTTCAAAAGTTTTATTTCAAATATGAAACTTTTGAAAAAAGTTAACAAAAAAATTAATTTTATAGAAAAAATTTCAAAAATTTAATTACAAATATTAAGTTTTTCTCTAAAAAATTTATTATGAGAAAAATTTCATAACCCCATAGTAATTCAAAAAAATTATACATATCGATCAGTTTTTTTTGCCATTGACATGCCTATGTCTTTACTGGAGATCAGGGCACATATTATACTCATTTTCGGAAATCAAAAAATATTCAATCTACATATATATACACTATTGGGGAGACTCCGTCCAACGCCAATTTTTTCCCGGGTTCGAAATCAAATCGTGAACCAAAATACAAAATATTTTACTCAAATTTATTTTCTAAAACAAGGACGTACGACGGTTATAGATCGACTCTTTTTCTTTTCGAAATCAAACCGTGAGCTAAAAATTATTAATAATTTTTTGGCCTCTTATCTCAAAAAACATACGTCATCATTTTCCTCTACTTTTCTTTTCCATATAAAAAGACTTGGGATCAAGACCGAATTATACTACTAGACCAATCAAGGCCGTAGTTTCAATTATAACGGTCTAAAATTGGTTTCGAATTTTCAGGCGGAGACACAACACTAAAAGTCCCATAGATATTTCTTTGTCTTTTTGTATATATAGATATACAAAAGGGAAAGGCCTCTCCATGCCTATCTATGCAGTCGTAAAAGATGGGACGTCCCTGCATCTTTTATATATACGAGGGTAGTCTGAACAGTTTCCAACCTCAATGACAAAGCGGCACCACTCGTAAATAAAAACTATTTAAATCTATCTGTTGAAAGTTACTCACCAATGTTTTGGGACTTATGGACGCACATTTTGACAGTCGTTTGAGAAAGTTGATATGAGTGTTTTTGTGAAAATGGAAAAAATCGATTATCGAGCTGTCATTAAATATTTGATTTTGAAAATGTAACCTTTCAATAGATTCAAACAATGGCAGACATACATAGGACTGTCGTGTTAAAATTTGACTAAGTCAATCCAACTCGAGTAATTGAACCTATCAAAAAAGTGTCTCGTGAACAATTATTTTGGGGAGAAAGACGTCAAAAATATAGTTACAGACAAGATCTCAGAAACTGGTATTAATATTTAATCTATATTTCTGAAAAAAAAAGTAATTTAAGTTTATATAAGTTTGACCTCAAAAGTTAAATTTGAAGAGATATATTGCAGGGGTTCTCAACCAGTGTGCAATTGATTATCTGTTATTACTAATTAACAAAGTGAACAGGTAAAAAATAAAGGAGTCAAGATACCAACTGCTGCAAAACCAACAACTCTCCCACTTCCTTGTAAAACGCATACAAGTAGACCTTGCTTCATTCTGAATACTTGCTGCCAGTCATTATCTCTCTGTGTCAAAATGTAAAACCAAATGTCCTTTGCCTGTCACCAGTACCTATTTAGGTCAGTAAGGATTTTCTATTAGGACTCTCACAAAATCAAAGGCAGAGAGCAAACTGAAGCAACTTTGAATGCTACTCTACGTTCCAGCCTCTCACCCCATCACCGTATGCCCAAGTGTTTCACTGAGACTAAGCAGAATATGTCTATTGGTCATTACAGCTGAAAGTGGCACACTGCAAATATACAAACTATTCCATTAATTGTTGTATAAACATCTTAGGTTATTTACTCATATATTTGGGAAGGTGTCCCTAAAAAATGTTTTGAATATTACAAGTGTGCCTTTGGTTGCAAAAGGTTCCAAATCCCTGGTCAAATGTACTCATTGAATACACAGATCCTTAATTCAACGTACAAACATATTATGTTTGAATCTCATTAGTTAATTGACTGTTTTTTTCTTCCATTTATCAAATATATGTACATATATTCAAAGAAAAGTAGGATGTTCTTCCATTCCATTCCAACCAGAGTACCTACAATAACAACACCTATTTGATATATTGCGGATCACCACTATTGTTTTATAATATGGGTGGAGGAACTCAACCATGTTCTATACATATACTTATATGTCTGTGTGTGTCTACGTTCGTAAATATGTTTCATCTCGGAAATAAAGCTTTTATATTAATTAAGGGACATGAATGTATATTTAATTAAAAAGGGACTGCATCTACAACTGTGGCGAGGGGCATGAATAGAGTTGTAAATAATAAGCATTTTTTGGCGTGTGATTTTTGTCGTTGTATGTAACCTGAAAAGGTTTTTTTTTTTTTTTTCAAAAGTTGTCTTCATTATTCACTCAATCTTTGAGGAAAATAACATCTAAGTATAACCACGAGTGGAGGAGTTATAAGCTAGGTTGTATCTTTATCGCTATAGCTGTTCAAGCGGTTCTTGATCAACTAGAACTGGAACCAACGTTGTTACTTGTGTTGTATCATGCAACCTCTTCCACCAAAAAAAAAAAACAGAAATAAAAGGCCCAAAAATATCTGGTAGTTAACCAAATAACTCCAAATGCTATTTTTTCTTCAGTACTACGATATTCTTATTGACAATTTATTTCTTCACAATTTTGAAAATGAATTAAGAATTACACAAATATATATTCATAATATTAAATTTTTGGAGAAAAAAAATTCAAATATTAAATATTCTAGTAAAGAGGAAAACATTCTTACTTTGGGGGTTGGGGTCTATTTTTTCTCCATAACGTAGAAAAGTAATAAATAGTTACATACTAGTAATACATAAGAACCGGAATTGCAAATTACACATTATTTTTCCGATGCCGATCCCGATTAATCGTCCCATCAATACCGTATATAGAAAGGAACTACTCCATGCCGGTCCAAAATTCTACTCTATGTAAGTCACACTCCTAATTCTAAAGCATCTTTCATGAATACACACACACTCGTTATTACTTTATACATGAATAATCTCTCCTGAAGAATTAAATACTAATGATATTAGCCATGCAAAATAAAAACACACTCTGAAGATTGTAGAAGGCATAATTCATTTTTTCTACAGATATAGTCCAAAAAAGAATCTCCACCCATCCACCATTTTTTCAACTTTATTGTTTTATTAATTTACGTAGTTGAAATAAATAAAACATGTATCTAGACTCTTGGTTCACCCAATGAATGTATATGATTTCCTTATTTATTTCAATTCTATTCGTATTTTCGTATCAATAATAAATAATAATTAATTAAGATTCAAATTTGCAAAAGTAATCAATAAAGAAGTACGGAAAAATAAGAAGAAAAAAGAGGAGATATAAATTAATTATCTTATTGTTGTATTTGTAATTCTATGTTTGTAAGTAGGTAATATTAAATAATAGTAATATTTGTAATGTGAGCATTGAATATAGATAGAATATTGTCCTTGATTCTTCTAGTAGTTAATTATAATAAAAAGTAATAATGATAATTATATTTAATAATGTTAATAATATAACATGCAATTTTGGCGCAATGGTTTTTGGTTTGTTGATTTGACTAAAACATGCACTGTTTTGATAAAATGTATGTATGTATGTAAAAAATTTATAGCTTAAAAACTGTATTGACTTTTACCAAAATCATTCGTCTACTTTTTCGTCTGCCTTGTTGTTTTCTACAGCCGTGTAAGCAGCAGCAACAACTGTAGAAACAGACGGTGTTTCATCTTGTGTTTGCAAAGAATTTTTTGGAGGAGAAAAGGATGAGGTGTGTGCGCCAGAGGCAATGGAAATGGAGAGTTTGTTGATTTTATCCATGAGATTGGCTCTTTTCTTGAATTTGGAGGAGGACTTGAGTGCACTCAGACTCAGAGGTAGAGGATCATCATGGACTTTCTTACGATGTTTTTCAAACGAAGAGTGGAGAGTAAAAAGGAGTCCGCAGTCGAGACAGGTCTCGAGTGAGCCTAAATGCTCTAGAAAATGTTTTTTGAGCTCAGAGTTGGAGGGAAATCCTTGTACACAAAGGGAGCAACGTTTGATGTCTCCCTCTGGGTGATTTTGAGACTCAAGCTCTTCGCCAGGTGACTCATCTCCATCATTGAGAGCGCCTTTAAAGACCCCTCGAGCCATCCATGCTTCATAATCAAAGCAATGATTGATTTGGAGATGAAGGAGTCCATCTTCTCGTTTGGAGAAACCTTGAGAGATTTCACAGACGGGACAAGAGTACTGGAGATTGTGAATCTCATCTTCAGAGGGAATCCCTAATTGTCCATGCTCACTTTTACAATGTCTATCAAATTCCTCTCGGGACGAGAGCCATTTGCAACATTCCGCACACTTTCCACCTAAATGTGTGTTGGCTAAATGACTCCGAAATGCTGAGCTGGATGTCCAGGGAACAGCTTCTCGACAATATGGACATTTGAAAGTTTTGACGGATCCGCATCCATTTCCTACGACGTCCACATCATCAGAGGGATCAAAAAGCTTTGGAAACATTTGTCTTTTTGAGACTGCGTTCAGAAGTTTTGAGACACTTGCAAGACCATCATCCTTTTGCAAGAGATGTGGAGAGGAACAATCCATAAGTGGGGACTCCTCTTCATCTTCATCTCCCTTTAGATCTTCATCAATGATTAACTTTGATCCATGAACTCCTCTTCCCCCATCCTCATCCCCTTTATCATAGTCAAGTCGACCTGTCGATGATGAAGAAGAAGAATGATGACGACGGTTTCCTCTTGGCTTTTGACACCAATGGTCAGGATGCTGTTGTTTGATGTGTCGCTCCATGTTAGAACGGAGTGTGAAGCGAGCAGAACAGTGTTGACATCCATATGGTCTCTCAGTGCGATAGCGCCTTTGCTTCTGTTTTTTCATGAGTACTCCGTTTTTGATGACCATTTTGTATTCCACAAGCTGTTGTTGCTGCTGATCGTCAAGCTCCTTTTCTCGAATCATGGAATTTGATGAAGTAAGGGACTCCTGACCAGAAGGAGAAGTGGGCTTAGAATTACTGATTGTCTTGCTTTGTTTCTCAGATACCTTTGGAATAAGAAGGGGAATAGATGGAGAATTCTTTCTTTGGGAAGGATTAGTAGAGCTGTTGTTGTTGGAGAGCCGTTGGAGAGCCTCCACTGCAACCTTTTCATCACTGATTGCATCTTTTTGACTAGATTCGAATTGACCATTTAATCCAGTGATGGATCCATTACTAATTGGACTAGATCTGAGTGGGTCATTAGAACTACTATTGTTATTATTATTGTTGTTGGAAGTAAATAATGGAGGTGGTGGAGGGATTTTGAGCTCTTTTGTTGTCATTGAAGGAATTCCTACTGGAGGAGGAGGCGGCAGCGGTGGAGGACAGCATATGGGGTTGAAATTAAAAGGTGCGAATCGTGTTTTCATCCATTCACTTTGAAGTAAATCACGAGGTTCTAAAGAGTGATTACCCATTATGGCAGCAGCAGCAGCCGCTGCTGCGGCGGCTGCGGCAGTGGATCCTCCTCCAAACTGAGGGAAAATGAAGGGAAATGCAGGTCTCAATGAGGACGGATGTTGTTGAATAATATAGGGGAACCCAGATGGGAACAGAGGTATGCTGGTGGCTGCTGCATTGGGCAAAATTGGAGGAGAAGGATGAATGAGAGATGATGAGGCTCCATGTTCCTCATGGTCATCCTTTCCATTTTCATAATGCTCATTATCCTGATCTTTATATTTCTTATTTTGACTCAGATCCAGAGGTGTATCATCTTCGAGTCCAAGGTCAGTATTACTACTATTATTATGATTACGACTATGATTTCGTCTATGACTATGATTATTGACTAGATTATATGTGGGTGCTTTTTTAAGGGGTGGGAGAGAACTCATAACGTGTGAAGAGGACAAGTCAGGATGTGTCTTGCTCCGGATGTCAATCATCTCCTCTTCTTCTTCATCCTCATAATCCTCATCATCTTCTTCATCCTCGTCATCATCCAAATAGTCTTCTTCATCATCCTCGTCAGCAGAAGAGGAAGGCTTGATGACGCTGATCTCTTCATATATATTGCTAGCATCCTCAGAGTAGGCAGGATGTTCTTTTAAGGCATGTTCTATGACGTCAACACTGGACGGGAAGGATGTTTTACAAACTTTACATCTATAACAGGTTACTTTTTTATGTCGACGTCGTTTATTGTTTTCATGGACGGCAATAAAGGCTCCTATTTGATCTCGAGATGTTTTTCCATGTTTATTTCGTAAGTGTCTCTCGCAATTTGCTTTTGTCGTGAAACCATAAGAGCATACTTTACACTCGTAGGGTTTTTCTCCCGTGTGGCCACGCATATGCCGTGTAAGAGCAACTTTATCAGAGCTGTCGTAGTGACAAGCTCCCACATTACAGTAGAAGGGTGGCTTGTTCAGATGTTCCTTGTTGTGCCCTTTCAGAGCTCGAAGGTTAGGGTAAATGGCAGGACAGAGACGACAGGGAAACTCTCCTTTGAGCTTCATATCCTTAATCTGGGGGTCATTGTCGCTCATGGATGGATTGATGAGAGAGGAAGAGTCGTCTGACTCTTCTGATTTGAGAGCTTTGCCCCGTGGCTCTTCCTCATCTTCCATTTCATCTTCCTTCTTCTCTTCCATATGTGTTAATGCCTTGGTTAATTGAGGAAATTGAGAGCTGTTGAGTGGATCCCTTTGGACCTTTTTGAAGCAGCTTTGATGAAAAACACTACGATGAGCCTTAAAGTACCCATAGTTGATGGTTTTATATTCACATTGTGAGCATTTCATCTCCACTCCAGGATGAATTGAAATGATATGGGATTCTAAAGAGATCTCTGAGAAATAGGGATCCTCACAAATGGGACACAAGAGTGGGGAATTGTTGTTGAAGGAGGAGGCGAGGAATTTATTAGTGGATTCTCGAGTTGCTTCTGATGATTTGGAATTAAGTAATCTTGCATTTGCTGCAGCCTGTTGTTGTTGCTGTTGCTGTTGTCTCAACCTCTCTTCTGATGTTTTCCTTTTCCGACCAACTCTTCGAGGAGTGTTCTCCACACCCCCGTTGTTATTGCCTCCATCAAGTCCTCCTCTATTCGCTATGTGTGTTCGTTTGTGTCTATGCATATTTCCGTTCGTGGTAAATGTCTGACCACAGAGAGCACAAGAGAAGGGTCTTTCCCCTGAATGAACCAACATGTGCCGATCCAGAGAGCTAAAGGAAGAGAGCATTTTCCCACAGAGACAGCAATAGTAGACCTTAGCCTGTCCAGTTGGATCATTTGGATCCGGATGAGGTTTGACTTCATTATGACCACGAATGTGAGCCGTAAACTCCTTTTGAGAATTGAGTATAATCTGACACTGTGGACATCGATAGATCTTCTCATCTCCTGAAGCACGAATGGGTTGTACGAGGGTCGTTGTCCCAAGGGTGGGAGTGAAGGGAGGTGAAGATTGAAGAGGAAGGGGTATACGTAGGTCAGGCGAGCTATTTGGGGGATCCTGCTGCGAAGGATGGTCCAATTTGGGTCTCCTATCTGTGCCATAATTCCCTTTTAAACCATTTTGAGGGGACGGAGGGAGATAAGATCTGGATGGAGAGGGGACGGAGGGGATCGTTAGTTCCCCACTCTGAAATTTATCAAAATAAAAAAAATCACATTTTTGTCATTTGAAATTTTCCTAGGTATTTATTCAGAGAGAGAGTGAACTATTTATTACCTGCTGAGTGACTTTATTCGTTTTCAAAGGTTTTCGTCGTTTGGCTCCAATGTTGATATTGTTATTATTATTATTGTTCTCTCCATCCATTCCTGCTCCACTTCTTCGTATCAACGTTGTCATCCCAGAGTCAACGTTCATTTAGGAGAATCCGACAATCCACGTCCACAACATCCGCATCATGACTGTAAAGTGACATCAATTCAAGATCTTCAAAAAAAAAAAGAAAAAAAGTTTAATTCTTCCAGATTATATTTGTATATATATATATTTACATATATTATTAATGATAGCACATTTTTTGAATATACACAATATATGATAAACTAAGAAAAAAAAAAGAAGCTTTTTTCCACTTCTATATTTAATGATATTGAATATCATCTTTTTTTATTATCTATTATCATGTTTTAGTTTCCAACAGACATAAGCTGTAGTAGCACCTAGATATGTAGATGCATCTGACCTCCTGCATCTGCACTGCTTTTTTGTTTTGTCTACCTATGCACATACGAGTACATACTATATAGATAGTAATGCAAAGGAATAACAATTAGCTATGAATTAATTACCTTTAGCTGTTAAAATGACTTCTGCAATTGTTACTCTACTTCTTATTCTATTTGTTGAGGAAGTGTGGAGAGATGCTGAGATGATTCTACTAAATGCATAGTGATGATGAAGAATAAGGATAAGCAAAAAAGAAGAAGAAGAAGAAGAAAGAGGGAAAATTGTACGTGGAGGTGAAAACTAATATTATATGTAGTAGTAACAACTATTATTCTTAGTATGTTTTAGAAACTCTGTATTCAGCACGTTTTATCAATATTTGCTAGTAGAACTACGACAACTACTACAATGATGCTTCCAAAACACATTGAAAGATAGATATATCATATATTATAGTATTTATAAATAAACTCCTCTCAAATAATAGGAGATAATAGGCAATGATGTTTTTGTTTTTTACCTTTTAAATATATTTACATACTATGTGGTGTTGGCTTTCAATGTTTCTAGTGATGGAACGATTAATTGTAATCAAAATCAGGATCGGGAAAATATTGTTGAATTTGCGATTCTGATTTATTTTTATTACTGGTATTATTTGATTATTTATTACTTTTCTAAGCTATTAAACACAAAATCCGGGTGAGGTGATCCCTTGAGACTTTTTTAAAGCAGCTTTGATGAAAAACTCAAAATGCAATTAACGAATTTTTGCTTTTTATTAGAAAATTGAATATTGCAAATTTTTATTAAAAAATTTAAATTTCCGTGGAAACAATGAATTTTTGATATTTGTCTCCAATTTAATAATTGAATTGTTATATTAGAAATTAAATTTTTGAAATATTTTTCCAAAAAAATTTATTTTTTTGTGAACAGCTGTTGATTTTAGAAATTTTTCTTCAAAAACATTATCTTTTTGTGAATAACTATGGATATTTGAAATTTTTTGGTAAGACCTGTGGATTTTTGAAAAAAGAAATTAAATATAAAATTGTTTATTTGAAATTTAATTTTTTTTTTTTTTTTTTTTTTTTTGAAATATTAATCTTTGGAATTTTTTTCACAAAATTCCAAAAACCAAGTCCACCACCATAAATATATATACATATAATCCTGTGGACGCCCTGATAGCAAAATGTTTTTATTTAAATATTGTTTAAAGCATTAGAAAATCGGAATCGGTAATTTTTATTAGAATTTCACAGGAATCGGCATCGAGAAAATTTTTTGTAATCTTGCTCATCACTAATTATTTCAATCCTACCTAGACTGGTTTGAAGCCCCAATAATTTTAACTCAATTACTACAACTTATGTTTGGATCAATCTCGGCTTTAAATTCGATATTGAAAAAAAAAAAAAAACTTATGGGTCGTCATTTCTTTATAAAAATCAAATTGAGGAAAAACATGATGACTTTTTATTTTTAGAGAAGAGAAAAAAATTAAGATGTATGAAAAGGATATTTAAGTCTTGGTCTAGAACTGACATTGGCTGATATAACAATATTTTATTAAGTAAATGATTCAAAGTACCCTTATCTATGAAACCATCTGTTTTGTTTTGTCACAATTGGTAATAGAAAATTTTCTTAACACTCATAAATAGTTTGAGCTATTTTTCCAAAGACCTCAATATGAAAATTTCAAAAATTCAACATAACCCCTTCTTTTTAAATAATATCCACTATAATATGTCCCCTGATAATGAACACATATGGTATTTATTTCAAAAACAGAGACAGATACAGACTTCAGACATTAAATAAAAGTTGTTCAGAATTCTGAGTTACTTATATAGGGCTATGTTTACTTTATGTTTAATTAATCAGACCAGATTCCTAGGCTCTGAAGAGCAGGTTTGTTTTTTCACTATTAAGTTTATTTTTTCATAAAACAAAATCAATTCCCTGTAAAGTTTTTTTTTAGGTATTCTTTGTCCATTCGAAAATTCACAAAAAAAAAAAAAAATACAAAAAAAAAAAAGAATTATTGCCCAGGCGGAAAAAGGGAGAACGTATATTGAATACGAATTAAAAAAGGGGAAGAAAAGGATTAGCGAGTTAGTCTGATTATGGCTAAAGGAGAAACATATTTCAAATTATTATTTATTTAATAAAATATATAAACGGATACGTCCTCATACTGATTTAAAATTAAATTAGTCTGATCCTGGAATTTTTGACTGAATATACCCGGAAATGCATATTTTGTGTTCACAATCTTTTTAAGAAATAAATAAGTCAAATCAAATGTAAAAAATTCATTCATCTAAGTCTGAGTAATCTGGGTATCTGTGCGTTCCCTGGCTACAAAAATATTTTTTCCCTTCAATTCCCTCCTTTATTCTGATTGCTTCATATAAATTGGTCCAAATTAATGTCCCAGAAACATTACCTAGTACTGAACCACCAAAAAAAATTGCTCTCAGACCAAGTGTGAACAATAAGGCCTACATTTAGGGTGAGAGAAAGAATGGAAGCTTAGAAGTGGTATACAATTTGTGACGACAAAACTCCACTAAAAAAGAAACTAAAATATAAAGCTTTTTTTTTTAAATTTACGACCATCTGTTATATCTATACATAATTTATCCAGATTATCCAAGAGGAGAAGAGAGGAAGGAGGCGGGAGCCTCTTTGTTCTTTGTAGTTACATATGCATGTATATATCTTAAGAATGAAGGATTGAGAGACAAAATGAGAAAAATCAAAGTGCTTCTGGCAAAACCACATCTAAAAATATGTATTTTTTTCTTTTCATAATTTTGAAATAACCACCCTGTATGGATCAAATGATAACTATACATATATAAGAGTAAGGAAAAGGGGTTAACCCCCCTGCCCGTTCCCTCTTGATCAATATACATATTTTCAATTAACCTATAGAGACAAACCACTTCATCCTAATAATATTTATTATACCTATATTGTATAAGATACAAATAAGAAAAAATTCACAAGTGGCATATGGGATTTCAACTATTTTATTTATTTATATTTAATACTTCCTGGCATCGAGGGTTATTTTATATATACTTTACAATGATTTCTTAGTCTCTAAGGCCGTGGTTAGATAATAACCAAGAAACAACTAAAATATTTACCTAAAGGCTATAGAAATACATACGTATATATAAAGATTTTTTTTTTTTTTTTTCAAAAACTAACTAACTAACTAAGAAGAAGTGTACCAATTAAGGTAGCCTCAATTATAGGAACTGTCAATAAACCAAACAAAAAAGGTAGGAGTCAGTAATCCAATATATATTAAAAAGTTCATTTTGATCACAAAAGCCTTCAAATATACACCCAAAAAATATCCACAAAAATTTTTATTGAAATTTTGAAATTTTTTGAAATTGCTTTATGCAAAAAAATATTTACTTTTTAAAAAATCCAAATTATTCTCAAAGAATTCAACCTTTTGGAAAAATAATTCAAAAATCAACATTTATTCACAAAAAATAATTTTTTTGGAAAAAAATTATAAAATCATTTTCTTATCATTTCTTATTTTTGATATTGTGACGATCAATTTTGGATAGTTTAAGTACAATTTGTGAGGCACTCAAAGGGTTAATCAGAATAATTTTTTGATAGAAATTGACGATAATTTGTCAAAAAATGCAAATGTAATCCAAACTCACCTTGGAGAAAAATCATTTTTACTTGTTTTTGTGTTGACTGGTCATGGGTTCACTATCTCATGGCTCATATGTGAGTGACACTTTTTTTATCACTTTTTTATTGTGCCGTACTATCCAGATAGGTTCATTTTTAAAAGGTTCACGGTTAAGGATGTGAATATTGACTAAATTATGGTGAGCGTAAATTTAAAAAAAAATGTATGTATATCCTCGTAAGAGCAAATGTTCTTCTTCCTTCCTATTTTGATAACATTCTCTCAGGTGTGATTTCTACACTCACCGCAATTTAGACAATAATCTCAGCCCAGTGAATAGTACTTTTATTTGAATCAGGGCAAATTAATTTAAAAGACGTCTCTGATACATAGAGTTTAATTTGGACAAAGTAGATGATATCATTATTCTTATGAAATAGGTAATGACATTTAAAAAAGAAAGTCTGGTTATTTGTTTAAATATAATTAATATACACATAATAACCGTATACCCTTTTTGTATACATTGGTATTCATCGCTTTCCAAGAAAATATAAAAGGGGTTTTTGTCACATGGTTTACACAATGTGGTGTATGAGTTTTTTTCGATTTTTTTACATTTCTGCTGCGTCAATTAAATTCTGTAAATTGAGCATGATTTCAAAAATGCTAGGGCCAGATGAGACCACTTGTATTTGATACTTGCAATTCGAATTGAGTCGAATTTTGAAAGTCTATTTAATCGATTTGACTTTTACTCCATAGTTCCAACTCAAATTGGATTCAAAAACTAATACGTGAGTACTAGTAAATTAGAAACACTTCAGAGGCCGTAAAACCTCAGTTTCAAAGGTCTGAAAATTTTTATACTTCGCACCATTCTAAAGAACTGACAAAAAGCCACAATTTGATGTTTGTTATGTTTTTGTGCGATCAAAAATATCCGAGCAACAAGCAAAATGGCAGAGGGGATGTGCGATCTCTTCCGCGCACTCAAATTTACTCCGATAAGAAGATCTTCACAGTAGACGCTGTTCTGAACAGGAGAAATGATCGCTTCTTGCCTGAATCCAGAACCCAGGTTTAGGTAACCTTCATGGCCAAACATCCAGCTCAGGTCAACTCTTCCTATCAAACTAAAGACGTTCTGTGATTTAAAATGTTTCTTGTTTGGGAGTGTGTTAGTAATTTTCAAATAATCCAGACATTTCTACAAACAAGACACATTTTATATCAGAAAACATAAATATTTGTCAAAAGTTTTTAGAAATACGAGGGGCATTTGAAAAGTTCTTGTAAAGTATGAGGGATGACACATCTGGTGCGTATCGAGGATATTTTTAGCAAGTAGTATCTTATGGAAGAACACATACCGAGTTTTGGCCAGATCAGTCTATTTATTTCTATTTGACATTCGTTTGAATCAAGGAAGTGGAATGATTTTCAAAAATGAACGAAAACGAATTTCGTGTGTTGATTAAACATTACTTTATGAAAGAAAAAACACATTTGAGAATCAAAAGAGATTGATAAATATTCTGGGGACTCTACACCTTCCATTAGAACAGTTGTTAATTGGTTTCAAAATTATCAAAGTGTCCATATGAGCAAAAGTGACGCTGAACGTTCGGACGTCCTGTTGAGGTGTCTACTACAGAAATCAGTGATAAAATCCATGATATGGTGATGGATGACAGAAGAGTGAAGGTACGTGAGATTGCGCTAGTACTATGGGCATCTCGAGTTGGATCCCCATTTCCATTAACTGCTTAGATGCGAGCTGGTGCATCGTCGTGATGGAAAAATACTTTTTTGGTAGAAAAAAGTTATCATTTGCACACTACTCGGTTTTCAATAGTTTTACCCTTTTCCAGATAGTCGATAATGATTATTCTTTGCGAAAGACAGTCTCCATAATCTTTCCAGCCAATTCTTCGAATCAAAGGAATTCCAAACAGACAGAAATAGAGCAATCTGACTTATAGTTGGTTAGTGTTCTTTCAAGAGATGCTACTAATTAAAATATAATCTGTATACGCGCCAGTTGCGTCATCTCTCAGACATTGTACAAACTTTTCAAACGATCCTCGTACACTATGGATTGATGTGTTAACCTGCCCTAAGGACTTTTTCCCACCACTGGTGAAAATACTAACAGACACCACTATAGAAAAAAATGGATCAGGAAAACAAAAATTGCAGTTCTCCTTATAAATAATTCAGAAAAAAAACAACTTGAATTATTGCGTGAATGGACCTTTAATTATGATTACTTTTGTCTGAATATTCCTGTATATATATATAGTAATCCATAGAGTAGAATGTAGATATATATTAAAACAACGGGGGAAAAACCATTATTTGGTTAAATAATTATAATAATAACAGCAAACTACCATCGTGAGATGTCATACCTGCCTATGGCATCATCAATAATTCAGTTGGATAAGGGGGGGGGAGGAATAGAAAGGCTAAAGGTGTTTATCTCTCTTTCTCTTTTTTTTTTCCTCTCGTGTTGTTGTTGTCTATGAGGTATGTACATATTGTATGTATGTATGTATATGAAACCATTGTTTTATGCGTGTCAAAAAGTTTTTTTTATTTTTTTATTATGATTATTGTTGATAGTAGTGGAAAATGATGGTGATGAATATTCTTCCCTCTCTAGTAGTTTATATACCACAGCACACACCTCTTTTCTGCCTCTTTTCCCTTCCCTCTCATAAGGATGATGATTGTCATGTCAGGGGGTGAGGGGGTGGTTTTATACAAAAATGTATAATCATAGTAAATCAATTCTATCATATATTCTAGGGATTCTCAACCTTTTGTTAGTGATGTAACACTTGTAAAATATTTCGTGAGCTCAATGTCCCCTTTAGCAGCACAAAGCATTTTTAGCTTCCGTGACACTGGCTTTTTTAGGGCTGTATTGTGTAAGGAGGTCTTGCTTTTTGGGATTTTTTTGTTTAAAAGAAATCCAGAAATTTAAATTTTAAATTTTTTTTTTTTTCCAACTATTAAATTTTTCAAAAAATATTTCAAAAATATATAGTTATTCTGAAAAAATTAAAAAATTTGGAAAAAAATTTTGAAATATAAAATTTTTTTGACAAAAATTTCCAAATTTTCATATCTATTTCTAAAAAAATGAGATTTTTCAATAGATTAAAAAATCAAAGTGTTAATTATTCATAAAAAATGAAATTTTTAGGAAAAAAATTTAATTATAAAATTTTTTGTGAAAAAATTAAAATCCATAGTTATTCACAAATAAATTTTCAAAAATAATAATTGAACATTAAATTTTATAGTTAAGACAAAAGTTTCTTGATTTAGGGGGCTACATCCCCTCCAGCCCACCTCCTACGGACGCCCCTGATGTACCACTAGTGAAATATTCTTTCAAAATCTCAAATATCCTCTGGAATGCCTCCAAATATCCCAAGGGGCACGCATACCCCCATTTGAGAACCGCTAATCTATTCAACTTTTACAAAATCACAGAAAATTGCTACTTTGTACCTATATATTTCTTATTTATTAAAACAAATACATATTATGTGGTACATTAACATAAAAAAAATCTTTTTAAAAAATCAAGAAAAAGACAATTTTTTTTTTTTTTTTACCTCATACAGTCGAATAATTCATAGATATATTAGTGTACATCATAGGATATGTATTGTAATTTGCTAGATGAGTCAATATACCCAAGAATGTTAGCTATACTTTATAACCTTTCTTTGATTTAAGTGACCTATAATGGCCCTGATAAGGTCTTTCAAATTCAATCTATCAATTTATGATTCTTTTAAAGATCCATTCTGGGCTACTTTAAGTGCAATTGGCGGAGCCTCCAAAGGGTATTTATGGATTTGCTGATAGAATCGAACCATAATTTGCAGAAGAATACAAATGTAATATACACTCCATCTCGAGAAAAATCCTTCTAGCTGGCTTTTGTGTTGAGGGTCCACATATCTAAATACAGCCCCAAAACATATTTTGAATGCAATGCCAGGAAATAGGATTTAATGGATATTCAAAATTCATTTTACATGTCCTTAAATCCATCGTTACTCAATGAAATACCATTGATTAAAGGTGTCTTTTGAACGTGTATGTATAGGTAAGGACATACCTTCCTGTTTTAGAAACATACTAAACGGCGGTGAGAAATAATAAATGAGTCAGCAAGATTCATCCCCATTTTTTTCTTAGGTCTTTTGTGTACATGTTTTAAGATATCTCATACATTTTGTAGAAATATTTGAGTTAATTATAGGCAATGTATTGGATTTTGTAGTAGGAATTAAGATAAACAATAATTTTATCGATAGTTTGGAACCTTTTATATATATATATGACACTTATATAAACACGAATACGGGTTGTTTCAAATGTATAAAATATATATAATTTTCCTTTTTAATTGTAACAATCAATTTTGGCTACTTTAAGAGAAATTTACGATACAGTTAATTGGAACAATTTGTTAATAGAAATTGATGAGCATTCATTGAAAAATACAAATGTAATCCACGCTAAATTTTGAAACAAATCATTCCAGCTTGTTTTTGTGTTAACGTGCAACATATGTTATCCGTCAAGAAAAAAAAACAAAAAACAAGGTAAAATGATTCATCACAAAATTATATTATCGCTGGTTTCTATCAACAAATTATTATGATTCATAATTTGGAGGCGCCGTAGTAAAGATGTGGGCCACATAACACGCAGGTTTATTTTACAGTCTATTAAAACTTTTTTGCTTACATTATTTACGTGTACCCAAACAACTACCGAGTTTGGGTGATCAAAGTCTTCTGCAACATTTGTACTTATAATACTGCGTTAAAATCATGGATACAAGTCAATAATTGTTGATTTGCCTTGCGCAGAGTCCTTTTATGCTTATTTAATCATTGTTTAACTTCAAATACATTTTTCCCCATAAAATAAAAATAAAAACTGTGTTTCATCAGGATAGAAAATCTATTTCTATCAATTGTTTTGAAAATTACACACCTTCTGTCACTAAAACGACTGTAGCTTCTAAACACAGATTATGAAGACAATGAAATTTCGACACGTACTGTATTAAGGTTAGAACAAACTGAAAATTATGTGGGGTTATTTGGGTGATGTGTTATTTATGTAAAAATTACAAAAGCAAACTAAAATAATTGTATCCATAATTTAGTCTGGATTGATTTTTTACTCTATCACGAATTATTGTCAATTTCTAAAAATAATCTATTCTGATTTATCCTTTTGAAAAGCTGCTAATTGTACTATTAATGTGAGTTTCAAAAATTAATCATCACAATTAAATAACTATAAATTGAGAGGGTGTTTTTTTCGTAGGATCGTATCGGGGCCAAATGAATTATTATTAATCAAATATAGGGTCGAAACTGTAACTAAAACTCATTGGTATCTTGCCACGTCCCTAATTTTATTTATTAAAAAAAAATGGACATGTATTTTTCTTATTTTTTTTGCAAGATTGTTATTATCTGAAGGGTCCCCCACATAATATGTAGGTGCTTGAAGTATATAAAAATTTTGGAGGAAAGTATTTTTTCAAGCCAACTTTTTGAGGAGTTTATATCATACTATTTCTTTCTGCAATGCACCATTACTGATATAGTTTTTTGATATATTTTTGCGGCAAATATGGGCTTGAAATTCGTAGTTTGTTGGAAATAATTAGTAGTTCTTATATCCCCCTACTTACGTAAGCAAAGTTATACGATTTATTCGTTTATTTATACAGGGAGCATCGTTTGATAGGAAGCCATAGGAAGATTGAATATTCAATCTTTGTGGTTTCCATCTATTAATCTTTCCTAGTTTATGTATATACGAGATATATATATGAATTAAAATTGTTTTGTCTTACTACATAAGGATCTGCGGATTTTTAAAAAAGCTTCTTTTTTTTTTCATTTCTTTTGCGGCAATATTTTTTAAATGATTATATATAAATAATTTACTTACATATTTTCCAATTGTTTAATGGACTTTTTTCAAAAGATATTTTTTGATGCTCAGAGATGCTTTTTTTATTATTGATGTGTTTTTTTTTCTTCTTCTTCTTCTGTGAGGAGGATGATGCCAAGATGGTGATGATGATGTTCTGTTCTCCCTGAAGGCACAACTAGGAATGGATGTAGCTGAATGCTCTTATATCTCAACACACTTGGTTTTTCCTGTTCTTTCTCTTTTGTTATTTTTGTTTTTATTATTATACATTTCAGATGAGAAAAAGGGGAAAAATCCCGTTGAGGGATCTGTCTGTGACTCTCTTTAGCACCTTCCTCTCTCTCTCCTCTGCAGGTAAAATAATAATACATACTTCTTCTTTGGAGAAGAGAAAGCCTCTCAAAAACAAAAAAGATTGAGGCCATGAGGCTGTTGAAGAAGAAGAAGCGAATGAAGAAGAGGAGGAGGAGGAAGAAGAAGCACAAAAATAGGAACCTCAAAAAAAAAAAGGAAGGGATTAGGCCTCTTTCAGCGCCCTGGATAAGATGGATGGTGAAGAGTTTGTTCGTCCTGTTTTTTTTTTTTGATTCCAGGTATGATTTTAACTCTTTCTATGACCTCGACGAGGCTGCTGCAGCCATTCAGTAATTGTACATACATATTTGTTGTAGGTTTCTCCATGGAGATGTGAGAAGAAGAAGCAAAGAGGAAAAATTATTGAACGAAAGGAATTAAACCAACTTTAGCAATCCTGTACAACATTTAGCATATTGCAAAAAAAATAGAGAAAAAAAATACAATAATAGATAAAAAAAATTTGTTAAGGGGTCAAGCATCATGCCATGCATATAAAAGATCAAATAAGAAGTGCAAACAATTAATTACAAATACAAGTTACAACCAAAAAATACCATAAAAATAATGGATGGGGATTTTTTTTTACTTATTTGATGAAATGAGTAATTAGTTAATATTCTGTGCCACATTGTAAGAGTCAAATACCCACGGTAATATATGAAAAGTAATTTCTAAATAGATTAAACTTCCTTCATGTAATTTAAAATGGCTCAAGATGTAATTAAATAAATCATTTTAAGACAAAAAAGGTTTTATACTTGTACAAAATGTACCATATATGAATAGTTTGCAATTTTGTACAAGTTGGGATTTTAGAATACTTGCTCTGAGTAGACCATAAAAATACTCCTTGGATGGTCGATGATTGATGTAATTTTTGACTTTTTTTTTTGTATAAAAATACTCATTGAGACACAGTTTAAATTTCAAATGCCCACAGTAATATTATTTGTAATTACATAATAAGTTTGTAGTTTAAATGGATCAAAATGAGATGATAGCATCAATTAATAGTTGGTGATATGACTGATTCATGTTGTAGTTAAATAATGTATTTAAAAGTGAATAAATTGTAACTTGTCGATATTTTATTTTTTTGAGTGATGTGTTAACATCATCCAGGTTCGTGGGGAAAGAGGGTGTATCAGTAGTAGGGCTTTCTCCTTTTATTATTTTCTTGTATGGTCAAATAAATCATTTTCATTCCTCCTTTATTTCCCCCCTCTTTCATGCCACTGACGAAGGAGAAAGAGAGAAAGAGTATCCAAGGCAACGGATCCACCAAGATTTTGTATACCAGTAAACAACAACTGATTCATGTAATAACGATATAGAAGAATATCTTCAAATAGTCCTACTATATAGAAAAGAAATAATTATAAATGTTTCTCGGGAAAAAATCCACACGTGCCTCTAAAAAAAAATTATATTAAAAAGATGTTAAATAATGACTAGGGAAAAAAAGAGAGAAAAAGAAGGTACATCCCACTTTTTCACGAGAGATGTAATGAAAAAACATCTCTTCTTTGCGTTTGCGCGCTTCATATATTATTATTAAATCTGCATCGCTTTCTTAGCATCAAAGCGCTCTTCTCAAGGCAAAAAAGAAAAAGAAAAGAAGATGAGATGTGATGCTCCGTCTCTACACACATAGGAGTAAGTAGAAGAAGGAACGAGAAAAGAGGGAAAGAAAGAAAAACAGATTTTCATTGGATAAACTTTAGAAAGTTTTCATCATTATTTATTCATTAAGGGGATGGATGGTTCCGTGTATTGAGTGGATATGATTTAGGAGGAGCTAAAATGATACTTTCTAGAAATAAATGGGTGATTAAATATGCATGAAGATAAAAGATAGAAAGAAAGAGAGGTAGAGAGAAACTCCCTTTCACAGACTGTTATTAATCAAGGAAGGTGAGAAATGGTCTACATAAATAATTAGAATTATATTCTGTCAAACTAAGGTTGAGTTGTTGTTTTTTTTTCTTCTTTTTTGTTATTAGAACTCCCAAAAAAACAAAAGACTTTCAACATTTTATAAAGCGTTTTGATGTGACGTCAGTGTTGTTCATCTCGGGCATGATTGGTTGCCTACACAATCAAGTTTTATACGAATAAAATCCCTTTTTCATTAAGTACAGCATTGAATCTTAAAATGGGGTCAATGAATAAAGTTGTCAATCAAAAGTATAGCCCTATCTATTGTCAAGTTCTATTGTATATCATATACTTTTTTCATATACTTTTTCCATGTTATCAAATTTTTTACAATTATCCTACTTTTCTTGTCCCTAATTGATAAATAAAAAAATTAGTTAATTGTACAAATCTTTCCATTTTCAAGGGATTTTACCCTTTTAAAAACTTTATTTAATTCCAATCTCGCTGTTTATTATTAGTATCAAGAGGTCTTCAATACAATTGTTAATTTTTCTTATACTTTTAAAACCATTTGAAGAAGTTTTACCAAAGTTTATTGGACATTGGTTCATTTCCTTGATTAAATAAAAATATCAACATTGAGACCCCCAAAATGTTGTCACCGTTTAATTGTGAAGCAATTTTTGACGTCTGTGAAGACATACCCTATAAAGCACTTTCACTGACGTCATAAATTGGCTCATAATGGATGGAGATGTCATTTTGAGGCCTCAAAGTTGATATATTTGTCATAAAGTTGAGGAATTTTCGATAAATGGCTTTAAGAATGAAAAAAGACTAAACACTTCATTTGAATACTAATGATTCTCAATGATAAATACTGATATTTGAATATAATCAAAGCAATAAGTATTAAAAGTCCTTTTGAAATGTCTAAATTAGTACTTTTTTGATCAATATAAGGACGAGAAATGGAAATAAGATTGTACAACGATCAAATAAGATATTTTATATATATATATATTAGGTTGAGTTGTATAATAAATCTAAGCAATATATAATTAGCTCAAGGATAAACCGTAACGTTTGACTCCTTTTATCTGTTGGTCCCATTTTAACATCCAATAGTTTATCATTTTCCTTCATAAGAATGGAAAAAGGGTTTTCATTCTTATAAAAGATTATTATTTAGGCCCCCAAAAGTAACATTATTAACAATACTGACGTCAGTTGAAACACTCTTTAGCAGTGATGAGACAATTAATTGGAATCGGAGAATCAGGTGTTTTATCTTAAATAAGAATCGGCTTTGGGAAAGTACTTTTTAATCAGAGATTCCTATTCTTATTAATTACTTTAACTATTTATTTATTTTCTAGGTTATGAAAAAAATAGATCCCAAAAAATTAAGGAACTTTTAATATTTGAAATTTTTTTTCAAAAAATTTTTTATTGCATAATTATTATCATTTTTCAAATTTTTCTCCAAAAAATTTAATATTAACATTTTTTTTAAGAACAACTGTGGATTTTTGAAAAAAAAAACCTATCTTTGTTTGTCAATGGCTGTGGATTTTTGAAATTTTTCTGCAAAAAAAAAAGAAATCGGTTTTTGAATTTTTTTTTCAAAAAAATTATTTTTTTTTGTGAATAGTTGTAGATTTTTGAAAAAACTTTAAATATCAAATCGTATAAAAAAATTTGATATTTGAAACTTAGTTTTTTAAATTTTTATCCAAAAGGTATTAGTTTTTGATTTTTTTTAATCCAAAAATCCAAAAGCCCAGCCCCCTCTCCACTAAGATATAATCCTGTGTACGCCCCTGAAATCCAAATTGTGTTTTAACTAATATATAAAGTATTAAATAATTGCCATCCGTAATTTTTACTAGAATTGAATCCGCATTGGGATTTTTTTTCTAGAATTGTCTCATCACTACCCTACCATGAAGCAGAGATCTACGTATCTCAATTGATTTTTGAACAAGTAGTTAAAAGGAATACGCCTGACAATAGAATGACTCACCCTGTTGACTAACATAAGAATAAATACTACTACTAAATAATGATTGTAAGTCCTTACCTTAAATGGCCATTATTAAACCATTTGAGAGAGTAACATATGTTGTTGAATTGTTATTTTTATTACATTCATAGAGAGAGAGAGATAATTCTTCTCTCCTTTATATAATATTATCCATGTAGTGTGTGTTTTCATTAATAAGAGTATTTTAAAAGTACATAGTCACGATTATATATATATATGTAGATACGATTATGACTTCTATTGTATGACGGCTCATATACATATATAACAACCAGTGAATATGGTTGTAGCAACCCACTGGTTCGTCGTGTACTCTTTATAAACTATAGAGGGATGTACTACTTTCTCTTAAAGACACATCATCTCACTCAGTCTTGAATTTAGAACATCTCTGGAGCAGAGTGTTAAGAAACCACGTTACCATCAGTGTTATAAAAAATAATTATTTTGTCGATTTGTATAATTAAAAGAAACCAAAAATGAACATGTTCATCCTGACAGTTTTGAAGATTGTTTGAAAGGAGAATATCTAGGCTCTCATAAGGTTGTATTAGATCAGCTGCAAGTAGTCACAAGAGGAATTGAATAAACACAAATCCCACTCCGTATATAGTGGGAGCATAATTAGGAATTATTCTGATGTCTATCCTCAATTCTAGTAAGAGCACATCAATGATTTCTGGAGTAGTAACCTAAACAGGGCGTTTTGAATGTTCAGCGTCACTTGTGCCCAATTGGCCACTCCGAAATATTCGAAACCACTTATAAACTGTTCTTATCGAAGGTGAAGATTCCCCATAACATTTATCAAGTTATTTTTTTTAGTCTCCTGAGACGTTTTGCCTTTCATAAAGTAATGTTTAACCAACATACAAAACTATTTTTCATCCATTCTTTGAAAACCACTCCACTTACTCGATTCAAACGAATGCCTAACAGAAACAAATAGACAGATCTGCCTGAAAATTGGTGTTTGTTCTTCCAAGAGATGCTACAAAACTACGCATAACCTCAATACACGCCAGTAGTGTCATCTCTTGGACTTTTCACAAACTCTTTAAAAGACCCTCGTATACATTAAGTCTCCCTTCTTAAGTATTAACTAATAATGATAACAGTATTAGAAAATTGTAGGTCCAGTTCAGGTTCACACTACAAAAAGTCGCTCATATTTTAATTACAACGTCTATCTTGTGTAATTTTTAAACCTCAATATGTTTCCCTTTCATAGTCAAAATATTTTTTGATTTAAAATGTGTGGTATTTGTAGGAATGAATATGTCATGATAAATTTAATTTTGGAAGCACAAAAAATACTGATATGGCTTTTTTTCTCCCTTCAAACTGAAGGCACTTAAGGAAAAGAAGCCTCAAGATCGTTAAAATAATATAATTAATTAAACAATAAAAAACGCATAATTTCACTTAGACTTATAAATAATTAATTAGAAAAAAAAGGCTATTTATATACATATATATAAATATGTGTAAATGAAGAGTTCATTTCCAAGAACAGTTAATTCCATTCCTCTAATTTTTGAGATAATAAAAAATATCCTCTGACCAATCTAAAAAATACCATATATGTGCATTCTATTCCAGATTTTATACCCACAAAGTCCTTGGAAATCAAAGTAAATTAATAACTGTAAAATGTTTTTCTCAAAATCCAACAAAAAATATATCGCAAAGATTTTGATCTACAAAACACCCTTAAAATGAATAGTTATCTCAGTCTATGAGATAACTGTCTAGCTAAATTTAACCAATAGACTATCAAAAATTGGAATAAACTGCTTTTGGAATAAAAATAAAACAGAAATTATTCGGATTTAGAATAAATAATGGTTATACCTTCAAAAAATCGAACATACCAAATGCAAGTTGCCCGAGAAATTTGAAAAGTCGTCTTACTTCTTGCTTGCTAATACGTATGATTTTTTTCAAATAGGGAGCATAAATTTATTATAATAACAGTTATATCTTATAGATTTTCCCATATATATATTTTTTTTTTAATTTTGAATGACAAGTACTTGCCTTGTCAACATAAAAGCAAGAAAATATATTTTTCTTTGGGTGCTATGCCAATTTTACTTAAAGAAACCAAAAATATTGACAATTAGCCAATGATGCATAAACAGATTTTATTTTAAAGGGACTATTTAAAATAACAGTTCTAAGCCTCAAATAATAGACTAATTTACTCATCCTAAAAATTGGAATAACAGTCCTATAATTGATTCAATTATGTCTATGAAATATTGGGCAGTTTGTCTATATATGAAATATTCTATTAGATCGGGATTTTTTCATATGGTACTACATTGCTAATACCAAAATTCCATATGTATATGGTTGTCAGCTGTTGATTTCTTCCTGACTTGATACGTCATGGGTATTTCATAATTACGAATAAAATACTCTGTGGGATTTTAATATTAATAGGACAAATTACATTCTGGGATTACTTCAAATATAAATAGCAGTTGGCCTTTTATTCAAAATTGTTTTTATGTTGAAGCACCACAGCACTAATATACTGTGTATCTCAATTAAGAGGCAAGAATGTAGATGTGAAGGGGACCCCCCTTTATCCCTCGACCGGCGTTAGCCTTACACATATATATATATCATGAACACGCCCTTGATAAAAAAAAAGAACTTTCCGCAAAGGGTAGAGATTACATAAACCACCCTTTAAGCCTGACTACATCTTGTATGTGCAATATATCCCTGCCTGACCTATATAACTTAAATATGTATTTATCTACCTATGTATGTAGGTATAGGTAGATACCTTTCAATCAATCCATTTCTTCTAAAGAAGAAGAATAAAAAAAAAAGTAGGTATAAATATATATTGTTTAAAATCTATAATTAAAATCTTACCGATTTAAAAAAAATATATATGTGTATAATTCTTTTATATCTGACCGACAGACCATAGATGTAAGCCATCTGTCTTTTTAAAAAACGAAAGAAAAAAAATGAGGGTTTCTTTAAAGGATCCCATTTTGCAAAAAAAAAATATGGAAAACCACAGTGTAAAAGGGAGAGAGAATTGTGAAAGGGGGGGGTGTAGAAAGGAAAGTAAACAAATTGCAAAGATTTGCACACCTTTGAAACCAAAAACCTCCATTCTCCCCCCTCTCCCTTCTTCCCCCCCCCTTCTAATAATTTGCAAAGGGGGGAAAAAGAGGAGTTTAAGTCTCGAGTGGGGAGCTTTGGTGAACTTTATCCTTAAAATGTTATACATTTTAAAACCCTATGAGATAACAAAATTAAAATATGACCCGTAACACCCAGGCCTGGGTTGCTATATCCAGCATGACCTAAAAACTTGTTGTGTCCAATTTATGGAGAAAAAAAAAGTCTTATTTTTTTTTCTTGTATTTTTTTGTGTGTGTGACTAATAATTAATTAATTAAATATCAGTAATCATACAATTTAAACATAACATTATTCTAAAAGGTACAAGATAACGAGAAAGTAAACGCTGGAGATTTATTAATTAATGATAATGGCTTGATTAAACTAATTATCCACCCCACTTTGTCAAGAGATTACATATGTCTTCTATATCAACATAAGAACAAAATTGAACATAAATCAAGAATAGAATGGAAGATTAAAATAATTCCCTGTTCATATTTATATACAACTCAATAAATTGGAAGAGACATTTGAGTCAATTGTAGACTTATTATTAGTGATGAACGATTAATCAGAATTTGAATCGGAAATCGGGTGTATTTTAGAGGATCCTCATTTGGGAAATAATGTTTAATTTGCAATTTCCGATTTTTTTGTTCGTACCACATTTTTAAAATTTAACTTGTTCAAAATTTTTATATCGTCAAACTGAGTAAAAAAGTTACAGGCTTTTATCCAAAATTTGAGCTGTGAAAATTTTCTGCAATATCTTTTTTTTTTCAATCTGTCTTTTTAACCAAAAGAGATCATGATCTCAGTAGCAACAGCAACATACTCAATGTTTTCCATCATAATTCCACAGTTGGAGGGAATAAATTGGGATATATCCGGAAATTTAGTGAAATTTTATCCATCAATCTCTACCAGACATTTCAAAACTTTAAATTTTATCATAAGACAATTTAGAAAACATTACAATAAAAACTCATGTCTGAGTTTATCTCACCAAAAAAAACATATTGTTTTTTTTTTTTTTTTTTGTCTTTTTATTGTTCTCATCATTTCATTTTTTTTATATCTTTTACCTTTGAGAAAAGGTTTCTTTATACATTTCTTAATCGGTTTTTATATTCTAATAGTATAAAAAGAAATTAATTTTTAATTATAAACTTGAATTATGTTTTTACAAACGTAACTTTCCTTTAATGTATTTATTTTTCATATTTATGTATATAAATAATTATGAATAAAGACTTTGCTGTTGAGAGAGAAAAAAATCAATTCCCCAAACTTTTATACTTCCACAAAAAAAAAAAATCCAAAATTTGTCAGGAAACTCACCTCTAAACAAGAGAAGAAGAAAAATCAATGTCACGGACCTGGATGAAAAGGAAAGGATTGATCAGTAGGAGTAGTGTGTAGTATGTAGAATATTCATGGTATACATCTGGTTATATCATTTTCAATGTAACCATTATTAATAGGAACAATTGGTTCTAGACTCCATTTTAGGATATTCTTTTCTCATGATTATTGAATGGATATATCTTGGAAAGAAGGAACTCTTTTTGTAGTTGCTTAAATGGTTATGCAGATATATGCTAATGGCATGATGATGACCCTTGTATGGCCTATCATACAAAGAAGTAGATGAATGCAATTCACTCTCTTTTTCTCCTCATTTAACAGTTTAATGTTGCAGGGGCGTGCGCAGGGTTATATATATATACATATATTGGAAATATTTTTTCCAAAAAATGATGATTTTGTGAATTTTTTTATTTTAAATCCATGGCTATTAGCAAAAAAAAATTCAAAAATGGAATTTTTGAAAAAAAAAAATTCAATATTAAATTTTTACAATGCAATTTCAAAATTCCATAGTTGTTAACAAAAAAATCAACTTTTCTTTTTTTAAATTTCAAAAATGTTTTGAAAAAAATTGCAAAAATTCAATTTTAAATATTAAATTTTTTGTAAAAAATTTCAAAAATTCATAGGTATTGAGATAAAATTAATTTTCGGAAAAAAATAGAAAAATGAAATTGTAAATATTAAATGTTTTGGAAAGAAAATTAAAATTTAAACATCAATCTTTGTTTGAATTTTTTTTCAAAAATTCATTGTTATTCAGAGAAAATTAAATTTTTTGAAAAACAATATAAAATGTTACGAAAAAAAATCATAGTTATTGAGAAAATTTAATTCTTTAAAAAAAATTTCAAATATTATGTTTTCAATTTAATTTTTAAGCCACAGTTATTTAAAAGAAATAAATTTTTTGGAAGAAATATTAAATTTTTCGCTCTGCTTTTTTATTTAAAAAAATTACTCCTATTTTCGTGTTAAATTTTCTTATCTAAACCAAAAAAAATCTAGTAAAAAGCAAACATTCCTTAATTTGGTAAAGGCTACAACCTCTGCAGACGCCCCTGTGTTAGTACTACATAGAACACTCATACGTCATTACGTCATGTATTCACCAAAGTTCCTTCTCCAGGTACAAACATACGCCATATATACATTGTACATAGATGTTATCAATCTACACACATAAATAAAAATAAACAAAACTATTGATTAATAAAATGCTACATACGTAGGAGAACTTTTTATTATTATGATATTTTATGATGGTTATCCGTTCCTTGTCACACTCTTAGGAGGAGGACACACACACACACACTATATAAAACTTCATTTATCATTAAGTTTCATCACATTTACCAACTGACTTACATATATTATATACTTAAACGCTTTCTTCTAAACAATATATATTGTTTTTATGACATCAATACAGCTGAAGAATTGATGTTGAGAGCCGAATAATAATGGGTGATTCTTTGTCTCCCAAAAAAGGTATCTCCATTACCATTTTATATACATCCAAACAGGGTAGGGCAGCGAAACTTGCACCCCTTAATTAATGTTTAATTTCTCGTGACAATGACAAGATTGAGGGATTATTTTTTGATATTCTGTTTCCTCCCTCCTTTTACATAAACAAACTATACTAATCACTTAGTAATTTCATCATCATGAGCGAGCAACAAGCAAAAAGGCGGATCTCCCAGATGCTGGAGTTGATGTGATGACGATTACAGACATTATTGAGTGTTCTAGGAGCCTGGTTTTTTAGTTGGCCAAGATGAAAAAAAAAATGGAGAAGACATCTTCCGGATGTCAGGAAGTGGAGGGCATAGTTTATAGAGGGATAAGTAGTTCTTGTTAAGTATGAAGGAGAATATAAAGGAGGATCCCACTAAGGCGATGAATCGCCTCGCCAACGACCTCTTTGTGGCTCCTAGGACCATCAGGAGGGCTATAAAGCACAACGTGGGATTAGTTTCTTTCAAAAGGACCCCACCACCTTTGACAGAGGGCATGAAAGCCAGGAGGCTCGAGAGGTGCAAGAAAATCCTCACATGGATCAAGGCAAATGGGTCAATTGTGTAAATTTTCTCGGACAAGAAGATTTTCACAGTTGATCAATTTCAAAACTGGCAGAGCGACCGCTGTCTCCCAGAAAAAAAGAAGAGGTCCAAGGGATTTACCACACCAAATATCCAGCCCAAACAATGGTCCTCGGCGTTGTGGCCTTTGATTGAAAGAAGATACCTCCATTCTTTTTCAAGGTTGGACTGAAAATCAGCTAAGAGGCCTACTGTAAAGTGATTAGGTACACCATCTTGCCATGGCTTAGGACTAACTTCGAGAGCACTTTGGAGAGGGGAATCAAAAGGACTGCACACTCCAATGTGGGCTCATTGAAGTCCTATATAGCAGCTGCATGGGGCAACTTGTCAGAAGAGTTTGTCATCAACTCCTGAATGGCCTCGTGGTGAAGTGTAAAGGCTGTGATTGATAATGAAGGTGGAACTTTTGTCCAAAACCTTGTCTACATATTTATTAACATTATTTTTCTGGCTATTACTGAAAATATAAAATTATTGATGTATATGTAAAACCACTATATAGTGTGTTTTTAATAAGGTCATAAATTGCATTATAATTGAAGGAGACGCCATTTTGAGGAACAAAGTTAATATTTTTACTTCATACAACGGACAAATTTGTAAAATATCTTGATTAAAATCCATCAAATGGCTGTAAGAACATAAAACGATTACACTTGCAACGTATACTACATGATGCCAATGATAAACTGTGATATTTGAAGGAAATATGCCTGAAACTCCTATTGAAATGACGGGATTTGTACAATTATGATTTTTTGATCGATTAGAGACGATAAAAGTAGGATAATTAGATAAATATATCTCATCATTTCCATTATAATAGTTGGTTTATATCTACACTACGGAAATAAAATAGTAAAAACGATGTAATAACAAATTTTTAATGCATATTGGAGTCAGATATATAATAAAACTAGGCAATAGAGAGAGAGATATTCGAAAGACAATAAGGCTTATGTCCTTTTATTTATTGGTCCAATTTTGATCTCCAATAATGGTTGTTTACTAGGGATGTACTGATACATCGATACAGTGAAGAATTGACCTTTTTTAAAGTATCAAAATCCAAGGAAGTCCACAGGATTATATATATTTTTTTTCTTGGTTTTTTATTTTATATATATAAAAAAATCCATAGTTTTTAACAAAAGAATTTAAAGTATTAAACTTTTTGCAAAAAATTTAAGAAATCCACAGCTGTTCACAAAAAGTTCTAAAATTAAACTTTTTTTGAGAAAAATTACAAAATATATACAAGAAATTGACTTGAAAGTCACAAAAAGTCATGAACTATAGGTTTTGAGTTGAGCGGTTTGCCTTGAAACCATAAAGTAATTTTTTCAGTAAATATTTCTTTTTTTTATGTTTGTTGAATAATATTGTTTGTAACAGATATGAAGTTAAGTCCGTATTTTCTGAGTCAAGTTCGAGTCATCATAATCCGTCACGGATCCATTAAAAAAGAAGCACCCTGAAATCCTAGAGGAGGCAAAAAAATCTCAATTAGGAACTGGAAACAGTTCAAGAACGTTTGATCTCGTGTGCCCCAACCAGTAAATTAATAGAAAATATCAATTATTTTTATGTTTTTCAATCTTTTTTTTTTAATTAGATCAGAGGCAAGGGGCAACTGAAAGATTTTTTTTGGGGGGGGCTAAAATTGTGGAATTTAAAAAAAAAAAAAAAATCCATATCAATTGTTAAATTTTATGAAATTTTCTATTTTAAATCTATCCCTGTTCTCAAAAATTAATATTACATTTTCTATTAAGAATTAGAAGTTTTTTAATGGGGGTAGGGGGTGTACAGCACCTCGAGTCTGGAGACTGAGGGGTGAGTAGGTTGATTTTAAATAAATATCTAACAAATTCCCTAATATAGCTGAAAAGAATTTAATTGACTCCTGATCACAGAGAGTAATCTACTTTTTAAAATCAAAATTAAATAAACAATTTAATTAACAACTAATTATGATTGATAGATTTTTTTTTTTTTGCCTAGATCTGTTATTTATTTAAAAATAAATAAACAATTTGTTATTTGTTTATAAAATTCCTTTAAACATAATAAGGAATTGGAATTATCCATAAAGACGAAAAAAAAAGATGAAAATTTGGTATCCGTTCATCCTTACTGTTTACCTTAATATGAATGATAAAAATGGGGGTCATTGTCATAAAACTTGTCCAACATCAACAATACAGACGTCACATGAAAACACTCTATACAAAAATTTTTAAAAATCCATACATTCATATTCAAAAAGTATAAATTTTTTTGGGGAAAAAAAAATTAAAAAATGTACAAGCTTAAACAAAAATGTTAAGTTTTCAAAAATTAAATTTCAACTATTCTTTTTTTTTTTTAATCTGTTGCTATGCAAAAAATTTCCGAAATCCATAGCTATTCACAGAAAATTAGATTTTTTGGAAAAAATTCGAAAAATTTAAATTTTTAATTTTGTAACATTTTTTTTTAATTACAAAGCTATTCACAAATAATTAAATTTTTAGGGAAAAAATTTCAAAAATCCATATCTATTCAAAAAAAATTTAATATTTTATTTTTGGCCCTGGTGCATAATTTGCCCGAATTACCGAAAAAAAAATTTGGTAATAAGCAAAAATTACTTTTTATGGGGGAAATGGTCTACAGCCCTCCAGCTCATTTCCTCTCCGACCCTTGCATCAACAATACTGACGTCACACGATACAAAATGAATGAATAATATAATTACAGTTATTCATTGAATTCGATAAGACGTTGTAAATATAATTCTGTGTTTTATTGATTCATCCTATTAAGTATCTTCATCATGCTAAGCTTCATTTCGTGACAATTGTATAAAAGCTACATAATTTAATATGAGGTTCCACCTTTCTCTCTCTTTCTGTTTAACGCTTAAGTCTATATACATATTAGGTATGTCTCACATCATTTTGTAGCCTCCCAATGATATTCTGATTGATTTCTCTATTTTTCTTCTTTTTATTTTGATTCTACCTAAGTAATAATACATATACCCAGTGACTAGACGTCACACATTTATCTATCTTTGAGCAAACACACTCAAAACAAGTAAGTAATGCTGCCTGATAAGATAAAAAAAGAGAAGCTTCCACACCATCTATTCAGTGGAAGAGTGAACAAAGGATGTGGCTGATAAGGGAAGTTAAGAGTCAAAAACCGCCAAAATCATCATATCTATCAAAAAAGTGTAAATAAACTATATGAATAAAGCAAGGGGTTTTATGGATATACATATGTATATTTGGAGTCCGTAGAATCATTTCTAAATATATCCACGGAATTCTAGGCACATGAAAGACATATTTTTTTCCCCGTTGCAAGATGGTTTCTTTTTTAGAAGTTAACAATAATTTATGTATGAGAACAATCATTTTAAAAATATTTTAAAATAAAGATGATTTGTTTGGTTGACGACAAGCAGGGTTTATTTCATATGACATCTTTCTCGTACGTCAATTGTCCTCTAAAAAACTCAACTCTATGCGCAGTAATAACTTCATCCACTAAGAGAACAACTCTCTTTTGGACATCTGATAATGAGTATTCTCTTGATGAAGATGATAATCCCAATATTATTGAAAACGAAGAAGTAAGTTTATTATAATGATTAGGCAAAGGTAAAGTTATAACTTCAATGGGCATCTGCCGATATAGTGCAAGACACACTGTGTATTCTTAATTTCAATAACAAAGTAGCATTTCCTTGTTCAAAATAAAACCGAATGAATCTAGAGTATAAAAAATAAAATAACGGAGAATTCATAAATAGGGAATTTTAATTTAGAGAATAAAATTAATATTCTCATTATTTTTATTTGTTCAATTAATATTCAAACAATCATATTAGTATTTTGATACATTTAATTATATTTGTTTTCTATCAAACAACTAATAATTAGCTCGTATGGAACACATTTAGTAATTTATTTATTTTTGTAAAGATCCTAGATCTTTGAGAGAGTAATATTTCAACATTCAAACAAGTAATTTAGCTGTTTAGAAGAAGATTCCGGAGTCAATAAGTTTGGAAATTCCAACGACATTCAGATATTCCAATAGAAATCTATTAAACATAAGAAGTCACTTATATTTTTAAAGGACATAGTCACTTAAAAGTTACATATGTTTATATATAGGTAATAGCATAAATGAATAATGTTTTACAGACTAAAATATGGAGAAAAGAGAAACATATTATCTATGAGAGTTTTAAAAAAATCTTCCACTAGTTTTCCAAAGTACTAATGAGACTTTTAGAGTTAAAGATATGTAATTGTCCATATTTCCAGTACGTCACGAATTCAGACTTATAAATGGAATTAATATTTGTTATAAAGATTATTTAGCTGTGATTCGTACGATATAGGAATTAAGGACACTTAAAAACTCTTATCAAGAAAAGAGTTTACTTAACGTAGGAGGTGAAGTGGAGATGACTAAAGGAGGATTGAACACAAGAGTTACAATGGAGGATTTATGGGTGGAGAATGATAAATTTCAATGTTCCTCCCTGTATTTTCCATTTCATTTGTCTTTCTATAACTCTTCACTTCAATAATATAAATATAGGATAATTTGATACAAGATATGTATAGCAGAATAGAGTATGATTTCCATACAAAACTATCGAGAAAAGAAAAGTAAGTCTAGAATCATCTTCCACTTGTTTTCCAATCACAAAAGAGACTCACAACTATTACAGAAATCCCTAATTATAGATGAAGCTTAAAATGTCCAGGTTATTTAATTATCCACAGAGACCCTACATCTCAAAATCCACAGTATAAATTGAATTGATATGAACGTGATTAAGATGAGTTATTTTTGCGTTATATACATCACGAACACTTATCAATGAGTTATTGGAGTAGGAGTCGAAGCAGAATGGACCTAAGGAGAAAAATACTCAAGAACTTCAATGAAGGAGCCGTGGATGGTGGATGAGAACTCTCTTTGTTCCTCATTAAATCTTTCAGTTGATTATTCGGTCGTTTTATTCAACTTCATAGTTCATATTTGTAAAAGTATTCAATGATTCCGTAGAAGATCTGGAGACATGTATGTTTTCTTGAGCATAGATGCAATTATTTACGAGAACAGAAGTCATTATCACAGACCTTAATGTCAACAGGTATCTGCACAATGAAAGATTATTCAATTACAGAGGATGATATCCACAGATTTTAACTGTTGTTTTTTTCGAGTCATCATGAGCTTATCTCAACTTTTTGTAACAAAAAAATCGTCTTGAAAAGGAAAAGAGCAAACTCGTAAATTCTTAGAAGTTGCCTAAACTTCACCAGCTTCCATAGGAATCGCTATCAAAGCACTTTTTAAACATTCATCATGAGGGAATGAAAGTAAAGACACAATAGGTTCCTTTGGTGCATGTTTATATCCACTGCGACGATTTGGTAAACAACAGCAGCCTGGCCTTATGAAAAAAGATTTGAAACATGATTTAAAATTAATTAGGTACATACATTATGTAACTACGATCAAATAATTGTCTCTTCTAATAATTAATATCATTAATGTAATAATAATCGTCCAAAAAAGTGATTATGGATTTAGTTTAATCAAATTACATACATTTTCTTACAAGCTTCCTTCAATTCCAGTATCGACAATTTTGGCTTAACGACTATTTGATTATTTTGTGATATAGAATTAATAATCAATGATTCAATCCAAATTATAAAAATGAGAACAATACCAAATAACGTTGTTACGTATAAGAAAAACATAATAAACTAGATAAAAAAACAAAGCACCTAACGCCTAACCTGTAAAGAAAATTTAAATAATGAGTCTTCCATGTGTCTAGAATTCCGTGGTCTATCATAGTACCCAGTAGATAATTGATCTAAGATATAACAATATAATCGAACAATGGTCGTTTGAAAAGTCCATGCAATGTAGGGGAGATATGGCATTACTGGTACGTATCGAGGTAATGTTTAGTTACTAGCATCTCTTGAAAGAACATACACCAAATTTCAACCAGATGGGTCTATTTCTTTCTGTTTGGCATTCGTTTGAATCGAAGAAGGAGAGTGATTGTGTAAGAAATGGACGAAAAAGAATTTCGTGTGTTGATTAAACATTACATTTTGTAAGACAAAACGCCTGAGGAGACAAAAAGAAGCCTATAAGCATTATGGAGACTTCTGTACGCTCAGCACATCATACAGGTGTGTGCGTCTAAAACTGAGCACTCCTTTAAACTTTAGACGTGTCTCCTTGTCTACAGGCTTGAGGGCTTGACGAGGGGTTCTCTTGTAGACTTTAAGGCCAAGATCTTTCTTAACTAGCCGATCCATGGTCCTTCTGCTGACGTTGAACTCCCTGGAGAGGCTGCTGACGGTGACCTTTCCTCGACAGATATTTTTACGGGAGCAACCATTTCGTCCGACCTTCGAGGCCTTGACTTATATCTTGTGGACGCCTCAGGAGTCCCTTTGGCTACCACGCTGTAAACGGTGTTGTGGCTACAGTTCAGAACCTTGGCAATTTCAGTGGGAGTTTTCCCCACGCGGAAAGTTCCAAAATTGCAACTCGACGTCTCTCCATATTATCGGCTGTTGATATTTATATTTTGCTGGAGTTTTGTTTATAACTATTCAAGACCCTTGCCTCGAAGTATTAACCCGCTTCAAATCAATAAAATCACGAATATGTGCATGGCGTAAAATTTAAAGGAGTGTTCAGTTTTAAACATGCACACCTGTATTAAACATGTTTTAGCTTGTTTGATCATGAAAAACTTAGAATAACACTTTAGATTTATTGGGGAGTTACCTTCTACAGGGTCCGTGGAAAAGTTCTGTTAAATGTTTATTAAAGTACTGATGATATAACTAATTACAAAGTTTGCATATAATTATAGACAAAGGGCAATACAAGTTTTAAAAACATGTGACATAACTTTCATTCGAAAAGTTCAGCAGCCTCGACCACAGACCAAAGTCCCTCCTGAAAGTACTTGCAGGCAGCACTCACCATGTCCACGGGGATGGATTCCCAGGCAGCCACCAGTATGGATTTCAGGTCGTCCAAATTCTAGCTGGAAGTCACATAGTGTCTGCTCTCAAGAATGGACCACATGGAGTATCCAAAACATTTAGGTTGGGATTGAAGAGGGGGCAGAATGTCATGTCTTTGAAGCCACTCAAATTGCCCTCGCACCACTGTTGCGTCTCTCTGGATATGTGGGAAGGGGTACCAGCCTGTTGGCTCATTCTGAAAGTGATGTTAGGCTCAGGAAAGAACTGAGGATGGGGCTGATGTACTCCGGGGTATTGATCGTGACCCTGGCCAGCACAAACACCAAGGGGAACTTCCATGTCTCAGTAATGGATCCCCAAACCATCGAAGACTGTGACTTCTACACTATACATATTGACTCCATGTCATTCAGTTCAGTTTTTTGGGTAGAATCCGATCATTTTGGGGGTTAAAGGCCTGTTCCCACGTGAAAATCTTCTGCTCACTAAAGTCAATGCTGGAAACCGTGCCGGTCATCAGCTTCTGAAGAATGATATTGCTTCTTTCAAGTCTTTTAGCCTTGACCTTGCTCGACAGGTGATGTTGCCTCTTCAATATACATCCTATGCTCATATCGTCCTGGGGGCTTTCTTGCAATCCTTGCCTAGACTACTCTGGGTGTCCTTTTTAACCTGGGTCTGCCCTTGATAGATTGAGTCTTCTCGTACCTCTCAATGTTTCTCTTCCAGACCTACAGGCTTTTCATGTTCCCCAAAATGGCTGGTCGAGATTTGTTCTTCAGGTACTACTTGGTTATAGCCCCTCTCTTAGCTTGCATTGTTGTTAACACAACTGTTATTTTATTCAAAGCTGGTTTTTTATTTAGTTCTGACCCAAATATATGTTTAAACATAATTTCTCGCAACGTTACATATAATTATATTGTACAAAGTAAATTTAACTGGACTTTCTCTGGACTTTGTATACTCAAAAATTGTTTGTTTATCGACACATAGAAAGTTTGGGAATGCATGGCCATCCGGGTAGCAATTAATCATACAATATTATAAGTTTGACAATATTAATTACTCACAAGATGACGTCACTACACTCTATTTTTTTAACTCTTTTATTTCCCGAATGATTTCTGCTTTAATTTCACCACATTTCGATATTATAAGATGACATCTCGACAGTTACATTTACTTGCTGCCTGTCTAGATTGCTTCAGAGAAGGGGAGAGGCTTGGGTAAATATTACATAATATATCATATCAATTCTAGGCTACATATATTTTACATAAATAAAAAAATATTACTATCCCCTCAAAAAATTTATTTTGAGAAAACAATTGATTAATTATAATTAATTAAACGTCCAAAATATGTAATCCTTTAAAGATGCTCTTGATCCTCTCCATTAACACTGCCTATTTTACAGTTTTATTGGTGGAGGGGATGGGGATTTACGTTTAACTGAAACTGTGAGGTATAAAAACTCCCTCTCCAATATTTGTCTAACCCTTTAAAATACATAAACATGGATGATATATATATATTTATTTTTTGGGGGAAGGCTTTGTTTTAATATATTTTAAGTATATATTTTTTTAATTTTAAAAATTTTTATCCACAAAAATCCATTTTTTTGGGAATTTTTTTTTAATATTAAATTTGTTGAAGAAAAAATTCAAATACAAATACTCTTGGAAAAAAAATCATAAATCTAAAGCCATTTTCAAAAAATTATTCGTTTTGGAAAAGAAATCAAAAATCTACAGCTGTTCACTAAAAAAAAAACTAACTTTTTGAAAATTAAATTTAACATTGAATGCTTTGGAAAACTAAAAAATTAAATTGAATTTCAAATATTAAATTTTCTATTTAAAGGGAAAAGTTCTTTTTTTTTTTTGGGGGGTCTACAGCACTTTCAGCCCCACCCCTTGTGGAGGCCACTGTAAATAAATACTAAATTGGTAACAACAGGGCTTAAGGCTATGATTTTCTAGAAGAAGTGTCTTTAAGGCAAGATTGTAGTGGGATGCTGCCCGTGTACCCAGGCAGTTACTCCCTGGGCTGGGTTTAAGTGTAAATAACTCTGATAGGTTTTTGAAATTGATTCAATATAAATGTGGTTATTTATTTCCAATATTACATTTTCATGGAAACAAAAGGTCAAAAATCCAGAGCTATTCACAAAAATTCCCACTTCCACAGGTGTTTACAATAAATTGTATTTTTTATTTGAAATTCAAAAATAATATTTCAAATATTAAATTTTTTCAAAAAATCCTTTGCTATCCTCAAAAATTAAATTTATGGGTTGCTGTTCATCTCTGACACAAGGGTCACTCAACCTATGTGTTTAAGTAGAAGAAAAGAATTAAAAAAAAAAAGTAATCCAATTGCTGCATGAATACTTTTTTTTTGTTTCGTTAATGTACTTTATTTATTTAAATCTTTTATTTCCTGTGTCTTAAAAATAATAATAAGATTTCTTCATTTACTATTATTATTTATTATCTGTACATACATATTACTTATTCTAAGATGATGAAGAAGAAGAGGTAAAAGAGAATGTTGAGGTGTTGAAGAAGAGGAAATTTAAGAATTTTAATACAACACATCCGTTTTAATATTATTATTATTTTATTAAATAAGAATATAATGTACATCTACCTAATAATATGATGAAGATGATTAAGATACAGGTAGCAGCAGACAAAAAGAATAAAGAGAAAAAGAGGTCACTTACTCAGACTATATAATAAAAGTGTGAAATACTTTCTTCCTAAATTATATTATTATTGCAAATATACTGTACGCAGAGGCATCAGTAGGGGGGGTTTGGAGAGGCTGTGTCTGCATCCCCTCCTAAATTAAATCATTTTTGTTGTTTACTAGAAAATTTAATATTTAAAATTTAGTATAATTTTTCAAAAAAAAATTCAATTTAGTATAATTTTTTAACTTTTTTCTTCAATTTAGTACAATTTTTCAACTTTTTTTTCTTCAATTTAGTACAATTTTTCAACTTTTTTTTCAATTTAGAATTTTTTTTATAAATTTTTATCAATTTAGTATAACTTTTCAAATTTTTTTCAATTTAGTATAATTTTTCAATTTTTTTTCAATTTGGTATAATTTTTTAATTTTTTTTTTTCAATTTAGTATAATTTTCAGCTTTTTTTTCAATTTAGAATAATTTTTCAATTTTTTTTTTTCCCAATTTAATTTTCAAATTTTTTTTTTTTTTAAATTCAATTTTCTCTTAATATTTATGGATTTTTGCAATTTTTGTCTTAGAAGATTTTTTTTTAATTATTTTAAAAAAATGAAATTTTATGAGGACAACAGTGGATTTTTGAAATTTAAAAAAAAAAAATTTAATATGTTGTGAATAGTTATGAAATTTTGAAAAAAAATTTCATCGAATATTATAAGATATTATATTTTTTTTTATTTAAATTTAATTTTTGAAATTTTTTTACTAAAAATTAATATTTTGCGTCAACTTGAAATCATTCTTGAAAAAAAATATTAAAAACATTTTCTACTTTAAATTTAATTTTTGTAATTTTTGTAAACAGCAGTGGACTTTTGAAAAAAAAATTCAAAAAATTTAATATTTGAAATTTAAATTTTGTCTTTTTTTCAAAAGAGACTTATCAATATATATGTAAATATTGCTGACCTTCCTAGATGTAGGCAGCAGCAGAACAAAGAATAAACTGAAAAAGAGGTCACTTACTCACACTAAATAATAAAAGTGTGAAAAACTTTCTTTCTATATTATATTATTATGGTAAATATCTGTACAGCATCTGTATGTACATAGTATTATAAAATAACTTTCTATGTACAAAGAAGGATTTCAAAATAAAATATGTCAAAGTGTCGTTTATTTATAAAGGATATTAATAAGGAGTGTTTGTCTGAGGAAGACTCATTTATAATAACGAGTGTGTGTAGCTAAAGATCTTATTAAAAAGAAAATAATAGATATATAAAATAATAAATGTGACTTTGGATAAGGTTTAGCAAGAAGCGTGTAAAACTAGAGCTCAGCGCCTCATATAAAAAAAGAAAAGGGGATAACATAAACAAGGTTACGCCCTTATCGGTCGAGCAAAGTCAAACTGAGACCGGAAATGAGTTTGCAATATATTACTTATCAGTCTCAGCTCTTGTGCTCATTTTTGTTTGGTTATATTTTTTGGTATATTTATAACATTTTAATATTCTATCTACATAATTTTATGTACATGAAACATGGCGTTACTTTTATAATATCACACAACCTTTCATCAAAAAAAAAACTGAAAAAAATAGAAAAAATCCAGGTCTCCCACTAAGTTTGTCGGAGTCCTATAGTATGATAAATATCCTGGTTTTTAAAAACTTTACTATGCCAAGTCCAACTACACTAATACATTTTTAGTTGAGGCCCCCTTTATACGAAAAATTTGTACTTTATACCGCCTCGCCTCTTTTCAAGGCCTCCACTTTGAAAACTATTGTCTTAAGCAACCTTAATTTTTGAGCGCCCCTTTTGGAACTTGGCACAACGCACTAGGGTATACGACAGCTGCACCTCTGTTTGTATCTATTATCATTTCTTGTGCCCGAATTATGTAGTGTAGTGTTTTAAGTGTATCTTACAAGAACCAAGAACAAAGACTGGACCCGAGACTGACAAAGTTGAACCGAGACCAAAGACTGGAACCGATGCCAATAAAGCTTAACTGAAACCAAAGACGGGAACCAAGACAAAGACCAGAACTGAGACTTATAAAGCTGAACCGATCCCAAAGGCCGGAACCGAGACCGATGAAGCTGAACATCGGTCCCATAAAGTTAAACTGAGACCCATAAAGCTGAACAGAGATCCATAAAGCTGAACCGAGGCCTAAAACCAGTTCAGTTACCGTTAAAACTGAACTGAAATCGAACCATTTAAACTGAAATAACCAAGACCGGGATCCATAGAACCGCTGAACCTGAACAAGGCACAACCTTGTACCTAAATTTAGGATTGTAACTCCCAAACAATTTTAAGCTTGTGAGTTTTATTGCCCTTTTTTTTCAAGTAATTATTATAATAATTACATTCTTGAAGATAGTATGAGAAATGGAGGTACCACAGAGAATTCCTTGGCCAAAAATGCTCTATATTAATAAAGCATTATTAATGCAAAATGTGACTCTTGAGCAACGCTTAATAACTCCGAGAAATGTCAGGTATTACTCTAAGTATAATATAAATTATAACCAGGCTTGGATATTGGGAAGAAAATGTTTACTGTGCTTACTAGTGATGGGAAGATTAATCGGAACCGGAAAATTGTTGTTTTTTCTCGAATCGGCATTGGGTAAATAATGTTTAATTTGCAATTCCAGAAGGAATTGGAATTTTACTAGAAAATTAAAATTTGGTATTTAATTTTTCATTTATTTTAAATTTTCTGTGAATAAGTAGTATTTTTTTACCAAATGTTTTATATTAGAAATATAATTTGAGAATTATTTTTTTTTAAATTTACTTTTTGTGTGCATCTGTGGATTTTTCGGAAATTTCACCCCCAAAAAATTTAATTTTTTGTTAACAAGCGTGAATTTTTGAATATTTTTTTTCTAAAAAAAATTATTTTTTGAGACAAAGCATGAATTTTTAAACTTTTTGAGAACAATTTTGCCTTCTTGAATTTTTTTTTAAATATCAAATAGCATATTTGAATTTTTTTTCAAATAATTTAATATTTGGAATTAAATTTTTGGCCAAAACCAAGCACCCCCCCCCAAAAAAAAAGAAGATATATAATCTTGTGGATGCCCTGATAGCAAAATGTTTTTTTAACTATTATATAAAATATTTTTTTTGGAAAAAAATCCAAAAAATAAAAATTTTTTAAGAGAAATTTCAAAAATCTATAGCTATGCATAAAAAAAATATTGTTTGGGGATTTTGTTTTGCCAATATCAAATTTTTTGGGATTTTTTTTTGCAAATGTTAATTTTTTTTGGAAAAAATTTCAAAAATTCATATCCATTAAAAAGAAGTTAAATTTTTTGGAAAAAAAAATTCAAAAATCCATAGCTATTCAGAAAAAAAATCCCAAAATTAGATTTTTGGAAAAAAATTTCGAATAAAAACTTTTTTTACAAAAAAATTTAGATTAAACAAATTTCAAAAATTCTAGCTATTCACAAAAAAATTTAATTTTCTATGCTCTGCTGCATAATTTGGCCATAAAAAGCAAAAATTCCTTCATTTATGAGGGGAATCAGCCCCTCTATCCCACCCCTTGCGGACGCCCCTGGAGTAAAAGTAGATATATTCCCATTGAAATTAATTCAAGGTTAATATCGTCAAAACATACTATCCAAATAACTACTATCACTATCAGCAACCCCTCTAATCTGGCTGACTATATCCTATATGCATACATATGTACATAAAATAAAAAAAGAATCTTCTGATAATCTTGGATAAACAGCACCTTTGGGCTATGTAGCATGGATTGAATAAAAAAAAACCGTTTTCCTTATCAGTAGAACTATAACCTACTACTTACTACTTTTATAGTAGTTTCTGAAAAGATGATGAGTATTCAAACAAGATTCATTGTGTCAATAATCATTAATACTGATGCAAGATAATAACTACGCCACCTACAAAATGTTTTCTCTTCTTATCCCATACCGAGAAAAAAAAAAGTATTACTCTCTTTTTGACTCATCCAGATAATTAATCGATCTACATGTTTGAGAGACAAGATACGTACTTATGTACATATGAGGTCGTAATTCTAATATAAATCAAATATGTATCTACCGGGCCGTCAGAAAGTCTCGTAACATAATGAACGTTGAACTACACCTAGCGGCTTTAAATGAAATTATACAGATTTTTTTTTATAAATTGGAGCTTTTTTATTACTTATTAGAGAACGTTATTTATAAATTTGAGCACTCTGTCTTAACCGATTGTGACGTTATCTATTGGCTTTGCTTTCAATACACCACGAGATGATGTCATCAAGGAGATTGAGATCGGGGATCTGCGCTGTCCAAAGGTGCTTCGACCAGAACTTTATTTCTTTTGACCATCCAATCCTGTACGATTTTTTTCCCATATCGTTCCCTCATCTTTCATATGATTGTCAAAAATCCTTTGTCATATTCCCCCTCTTTTTCACCTAAATATTATTATCTCCTTTAAAAAAAAGTGGTCAAAGATGCATACCAACAACGAGCGAGAATAACTCTTAACATTGGGAAGTCTTTATTTTTGATTTTATATGAAATGGTAGTTTGTTAGTAAAAAAGTTCCTTTTTAGAAAATTATATTTTAAAGTCAAACTTTGACAGCCAAACAAATATTAGCAGATCTTCTTCACGCACAGGTTGATTCGGAAGAGATATCAGCCATTGTCAATGTGTCTTTGCCACCATTTACAACGCCTGGAAAGCGATGAACAACCTTGATACGGTCTCCAGGAAGCCTGAAGGAAGGAATCCATAACAGGAGAGGAGTACAATGTCCCTATAATGTTTATCAACCTTCTTTTTTATTATCCTGAGACGTTTTTTCTTTCATAAAGTAAGGTTAAATCAACACACGAAATTCTTAATCGTCCATTTTTTTACAAAATCACTCCACTTCCTTGATTTAAACGAATGACAAACAGAAGTAAATAGAAAGATCTAGATGAAAGATGCTACTAACTCAACATAACTTCAATCCGCGTCAGTAGTGCAATCTCTCGTACTTTGCACGAACTTTTCAAACAATGTCAAAATTGTACTGAGGACTTGCAGATAATATACATTCAATAGTTTGTGTATGACCTATTGAAGGCGATGCCCTTTTTAGGGGTTCATAGTTGATATTTTTATCAACTATAATATAATATACAAATTTCCAATAAATTTGCTTAAACTTCATTTAACAGATTTATATATATATTAAGACTTAACATTGGTATTGAATATTACTTGATGTCAATGATTCAAAGTAATTAAATATTATCAATATATACTAAACATTCACCTGACTAGATATTTAGCATTAATTTGTTTTTGATAGATTAGGAACGATTAAAGTAGGATAATAAAATCGAGAAAAATATATTATCTTAGCAAATATAAAATGCACATACTTAATTTATTTTCTTTACAAGTGATGGGACGATCAATCAGATTTGGGAATCGGAGAATCCAGTATTTTTCCAGGAATCGGGATCAACATCGGGAAATACTGATAAATTTGCGATTCCGATTTTTTTTTACTACGGGTAATAAAATATTTGTTACTTTTCCAAGTTATGAAAAAATTGAATAATTATATTTTTTCTTTTCTTTTTTTCTTGAGATCAGCTGATTTTTTCCCCAAATATTTAATTTTTTGTGAATAGTTATCAAATTATCAATAATATCAAATTGTATATTTGAAAACAAATTAAATATTTAATTGTATATTTGACAAAATTCAAATATCAAATTAAATATTTGCAATTTATTTGTCGAAATTTTCTTTTAAAGATTCCAAAAATCATACCATTCCCAAAATATAATAATGTGAATCCCCCTCACATCAAAAAGGTTTTCTTTAATTATTATTTAAAATATTAAAGAATCAGCATTGGGATTTTTTTAAATCATCCCATCACTAGTCTTGACTACGTAAATAATAATGTTTATTGAATTAATATTATTCTTTTAAAAATTTTAAAGAGGGTTTGATATATAATAAAACTAGAAACGTATTTTTTTATAGACATTAAGGCTCAAGTCATTGTACTTGCTGGTGCCATTTTGACACCCAAATACACTGTAATAGTTCCCAATTTTCCTCAATATTAATGAACAAAAGGTTTCTATACTTATAAAATTTAGTTCTTTAAGTCTCCTAACATGGCCTACATCAACAATTTTGACGTGATATAAAAACGCTCACGTGTTGATTCATATCTATGCACCGAAGTCCTTTATTTACTTTTTACAGATGTGTATATTAAAAAATTTCCCCAAAAAAATTAATTTCTTTTGAACAGGTTTGGATTATGTAAATATAATATTTGAGTTTTTTTGTAAAGTTGTGAATTTTAGAAATGCACGACCCAAAAAATATAATATTTGAAATTTTTTTCCAAAAAGTGGAATTTTTGAAGTTTTTTTTTTCCAAAAAGTTTAACTTTTTATGAACAGCTGGGTATTTTTGAATTATTTTTTTTTCAAAAAATGTAATATTTGAAGTTTTTTGTTAACAGCCTTGGATTTTAGAAATGTTTATCCAAAAAATATAATATTTGAAATTTTTTTCCATAAATTTTCTATAAGAAATTTACCTTACGAATTTTTTTTCATAAAATTATATTTTTTGTGAACAGCTGTGGATTTTAGAAAATAATTAATTTCTTATGAACAGCCGTGGATTTTGGATTTTTTTTTTCCAAAACATATATTTTCTTATAAACAACTGTAGATTTTGGAATTTTTTTCCCAAAAAATATAATTTCTTATGAACAGCTGTGGATTTTGGAAATTTTTCCAAAAACATATAATTCCTTATGAATAGCTGGGTATTTTAGAATTTTTTTTTCAAAAAATGTAATATTTGAAGTTTTTTGTTAACAGCCTTGGATTTTAGAAATGTTTATTGAAAAAATATAAAATTTGAATATTTTTTTCAAAAAATTGAATATATGAAATTTAATTTTTAAAATTTTTTTCTATAAAATTAATTTGATTAAATTTACCTTACGAATTTTTTTTCCTAAAATTATATTTTTTGTGAACAGCTGTGGATTTTAGAAAAAAATTAATTTCTTATGAACAGCCGTGGATTTTGGATTTTTTTTTCCAAAAAATATATTTTCTTATAAACAGCTGTGGATTTTGGAATTTTTTTTCCAAAAAATATAATTTCTTATGAACTGGTGTGGATTTTGGAAATTTTTCCAAAAAAATATAATTCCTTATGAATAGCTGGGTATTTTGTAATTTGTTTTTCAAAAAATGTAATATTTGAATTTTTTTGTTAACAGCCTTGGATTTTAAAAATGTTTGTCGAAAAAATATACAATTTGAATTTTTTTTTCAAAAAATTGAATATATGAAATTTAACTTTTAAAATTTTTTTCTAAAAAATTAACTTTATTAATTTTTTTTTCAAAATGTTTTTCTGAGCCCCTGATGAACGAAGATCTAAGGATATTAATGAAGAGCAATGGGGACTTTAAATATAAGAGAACTAACTTTTACCATCCCCAATGGCGTTTTTTGATGGCTCTTATCATAATCAACAATGCAATAACAACAACAATCTAACTGAAAGGAAAGAGACAATGGGTCATTTTTCAAGAACGTGCGCCCATTTTGTATGGTTATACATATGATTATAAATGATGATGATACTTGGGACGTACGGATGGCCCCTTCTCTTGATCAGCTGGGACTTTATTTATATAAAACTACTACTATTTAATGAATGATATGAGAAGTCGAAAAAAATAATAAATGTCAGCTGGTCATTGATTGCTGCCTACATACATTTTATACTTAGTACTTAGTTTTCTGATTCAAGATACGTGAGGAAAAGGTGATGTATATAGTAGCTATGTGTTATTCTGTGATCTGAACCAATGAGTCCTCCTACATTGTTAGTAAAAAAAAAAAAAAACATGATTACCTATTATTGTTAATAATGTTGTGTTTCGATTGAAAAGTCATAGACCGATATGAGCCCGGTATCATTTTTAGTGGACCGAACCATAGATAAGTATAGATTGATTGATGGCGTTAGTGTTCTGTAAGTTAATTATCAACTATTTTATTGCCCCGGTATTTGATGTACATACAGTATTGAAAATCTAGTGTGGAGTGAACGTGTTAACAAAAAGAAACCGAGCATCAACATGGTAACCCTGACAATTTGAAGAATCTTTAGGAAGAGAGAAAGAATTAGGGTCCCGATGTTTCAATAGATCAGCTACAATCAGCTGTGACAAAGGAGGAAGGAGAAAAGGATATAAACAAGGATATTTGCTAGAATAACTCCAATGTTGATCCCCAATTCTTCTCTGAGTCCAACAAAGACTTCCAAATTATCTACCCAACCATTTCGCAGGAGTTACCGTTAATCTTTTATGAGCATTCACAAAAGTTTAAACTATATAGGAAAGGATGTTCACAATTCAAAAAAAAAAAACGGACCACCTAAAAATTACAACAGATTTTCATCATTAAAAAAATTTAAATACGCCAACAACATCTGACACCATTTTGAGTCGATAACTACCTCCTTGATACAAACTTTATCGCTCTTATTAATGGACCAAACTAATTTTTACCTTAAAATACGTTTGTTATAGATCGATCTCAAAGAAAAATTCAGTTCAGATCAGTCCCAAAAATAATACCATCAGCATAGCTCTTATTTAAAATTTGATTCACACCGATTCTATAGAATGACTGCTGATGACGTCAGGTATGTTTTAAAGTTGTTAATATCAAGATCTACAATAAAATGAAGTTAAATGACTTGTAGAGCTGGTACGGTACGTTAACCCCACGGTACGGTACACGGTTTGGTACGGTATTTTGTTAAATACTTTTTTAAATAGAATTACTCTAGTTTTGAAAGTTTTTTTTGTATAGTGTATTCTTCAATAATTTATTTTCCCTACTAATAAACTTAACTTCTCTATACAAAAAAAAGCTGGATATAAAATATAGAAAGGTTATATACGACTATTATTTATGAATTTATATATATATTATTTTTTTTACAAAAAAATAATCTTGTCTACATTTTCGATAATATAAAAGACCGATTAGCAGTCACAATATCACCAGCTGGCGAAAAAATTATTTCGCTTAATACTGATATACCTGTAGTAACGAAGAATTGACAAGCTATCCTGTAAAAATTGGAAAATTCATTTAAATTCTCCTTTCATCATACGACTGGGTTTTCATCAACTGGGATGTATTTATAAATTTGTAGGTTAATAGCTCTTTTTGTATAAGTAAATACATGAATTATTTATTCTATAAAATCTTACCTCACTATCTAAATCTAGTACTTTAAAAAAATTATATATGACCCAAATATTATAGCATCAAAATATACGTACATATACGACCCATCGTTCCGCTCAAAGGTAAATACGTACTGAACCGAACCCCGGTAAAACCACGTACCGTACCACTACTAATGTTTATGATCGGAAACAAGCTTCCAAAAGAGTTATTTTCTCCTCAGAGGACACCAATGAGGGATCTCATTCGCATCATGTTGGAAAGAAAATTTATTTAAAAAGTTTTTGGCATCGGGGACGTCTGTAGGGATGGAAAAGAGGGACAGTAGCCCTCCCCTCCCTCCCCCATTAAAAAACTTTTGCTTTTTACTATAAATTTTTTTGTAATTCGGGCAAATTATATTGCAAAGCAAAAAGTTGTATATTTGAAATTCTTTTAGAAAAATTCAACTTGTCAAAAAAATTTCTGTAAATATCTACAGATTTTTGAAATTTTCCCCCAAAAAGTTTTATTGTAACATTTTTTTTCTCAAAATTTTTTATATTTGAAATTTAATTTTTTGGAAAATTTAAAAAAATTATAGTCTATAAATAGCCTTGGGTTTTTGAAATTCTTTTTCTAAAAATGTAATATTAATTTTTTTTTCAAAAATTTTTATATTTGAAATTTAATTGTTACAAAAAAAAATTTGGATTTTTGAATTTTTTTGAATAAGTATGTTTCAAAAACAATTGTACAACACATAAATCAAGAATGGGGAGAAAATTGGTCCATAGATTGAGACAAAAAAATTTGAAAACAATTATATTTAGGTTTGCGTTCTGAAATAGGAGTCCAGACCTAAAACTCGCTACAAATCAGTTTAGAAAAAACATTTAAGGCCAAAATGAAAAGAAAATTGATCTTGGACCGAGTCTCAACACTAATATTAAACAATGATTATTATTGAGTATTTTGTTGTTTCGTTGAGTTTATATGATTATTATTAAGTGAAGCTATGATGTAAGTTTAATTATTAAATGACGGTTGAAGAACAAGAAGACGCAGCTGTGCCCAAGAACCATTTCATTACTTTTGTTGTCGTTGTTTTACTGCTTTAATAGATATATATTTCTTAGGCATTTCTTAAGAGACAGATGCTACCTCAAGAAAACATATAGACATAACATATTATATATATAAAAAAAAGACGAATGAATCCCTTTTTACCAAATTAGGAATATCATCATATGAAATGAGAAGAAGATCAGTCGGTTGGTCAACGCGACTCTTTGTCATTTTATCGTATTTCTCTTTGAGTATTACGTATCTTTATCTTGATATTGCTACAAATAGTTTTTACTTTTTAACTCACTCATGATAAGAAATGTATATTTATATATATCTTTTAATACAACGACCTATTCATCATTCATTGTTCATGATTTCAATTTTTATATTAGGTATGGATAATATTATTTTTATTTACATAGGTTTTATCATAATGTCAATACTGATTTTTTTACCTTTTTATATATATTTTGAAGAGCAGAAACCATTCAAAAAGATTTGTATAAAGTCACGTCCCGTTGTACCTTTGCCGTCTTCTTCATACAAAATATCTTCCAAATTAATGATGCCTCTACTTAGATAAGGATTGGTAACTAGTTATCCCAGAAAGAGAGTAAATAATTGAAAACATCTGCAGTATTACTTAATTTGAATCATTCATCAAGGATTTCCCTCATGGTAAAGACACTCACAATGTAATGTTCCTACATACAATCAAATAAACATTTTTTTTTTTGTCTTTGATACTCCAGACATTTCAAGGACTTTAAATCAAAGGCATTAGTAAGTCTTAAAAATAATAAGAAAAATGTATTGACGTATGTTTTCAACATTATTTATCTTAAACATTTATTTTTATTTTCTTAAGAACTGGTTTTAAGTAAATATGTTTTGTTTTTTTCATGTTCACAATCGTCGTAGTTTTTTGTAACCTCACTTAAATTACGAATATCATCATCATAGCTTTAAAATAATATAACAAATGACGAGTGCGATACTTTCTATAGTTGCAAACTGAAGAAATTTTATTATTTAAAGCTTTTATCATTATTTATTTAATTCTTGTTGAGAGAACCTCAAAGTATCTTCTAATCACTTGTGTATGAAAGACGAAGAGTCACAAATGATTTGTCCTTCAGAGACTACAGAATAAGCATTAAACGTCACTTGCAGTTTTTTTTAGGCCTTAATTGCAGGGTTGGTTTGTTTCCTGTTCAAACATTGATTGCGAACCTCTAAATAGGATGTTTTGTTTGGATTTGCGTGACGTGAGAACCTTACTTTGATTTGAAATTTCTGAGAGTCAATCCAATTACGTTTGACTTGAGAGCACTGCTGTACTAATGCTTAATAGGTCGCAATTCCATGAAAGTACGGAAGCACAACTCGTACAAACTTGGTGCAAAATTGAATTGTGTCAACTTAATCGCAGGTCAACTCACCCTTCCTCCTCACTACCACCAATCAATGTATTACCTAGTTTTATCCAAATTATGATAATTATGAATCTTAAACTTTCTTTTAAGAAAATTTAAGGGAAAATGCATAAATATATAGAGGCAACTAGTTATTATTCATGGTAGTTTTGCATTGATAGGCTGACGTCTTTTTGAACATACAGCAAGGGTAGAATCATTCAGCTGATAGTTGATATTTTAACTATATAAAATGGACTAATTTACAATCAATCTTCCTCAAACTTCAACAAATGGCTTTAAGAATAGAAAAATACTTCAAACCTGCAATGGATACTATTTGATAAAAATGACAATCCGTGATGTTTGAATATAATTAAAGTATAACATGTAATGAAATGTTTATATTTGTATGCCTTTTATTTTCTCGATCCATTAGGGACTTTAAAAGAACGATAATTAGATAAAAATATCATATTCATAATAAAACAAGGCTTTAGAAGGATTTATATTTTTAGTTGACAATAAAGTTTGAGTCCTTCTTTTTTTTTTGGTCCATTTTGACAAATAATATTTTACTTCTTTCCTTAATATTAGTAAAAAAAGGGTTTTTAATTGTAATAAAAAAAATGTCCGACATCAACAATGATAACGTCATGTATAAACCACTTTATATTCTTTTTCTATGAGAAAATGAATTTTAATATTGTATTATATACAAACAAAATTATAATGTGGACTAGAACGTATTAGAAATCGTTTTAAAAATTACTTAAAATAATTGTTTCCTATCTGTTATTAATAAAAAGTTAAACAGTAAAATTTAGTAAACAATTTTGTTATTTGTTTACTAAATTCCATTATACATACCAAGGAATCGGAACAGGATGAAAATTTGATGAAAGAAAAAAGGGGTTTCATGTGAAAAGACTCTATTATTATTTTTTTTTTTTTCAAAAATCCATATGTATTTCTAAAATGTTAATTTTTTTGGAAAAAAATTTGAAAAATTCAATCTTTGCCAAAAAAACTTCAAATATAAAATTTTTCGATAAAAAGATTTCAAAAATGCAAAGCCGTTTACAAAAAAAATAAATTTTTGAATAAAAAATACTAAAATTTTGGAAATTTAAAAAGCTATTCACAAAAAAATTAATAGAATTAAATGAGTGTTGGTAGATTTTTGAATTTTTTTCCTCAATGTAATATTGAATTTTCTTTCCAAAAAAATTAATTTTTTGTGATTTTGAATAATAAAAATAAGTGCCAATTACATTTTTATTCATCCAGGAATATTTGCCGATTTCTGTTAATAAATTGGCCTTATTGACTGTACAAGTGTTTTGCAAATTGCACTTAAAATCCAAAATGGATCGTTACTGTTAATAAAATGATAATTTGATTGGTTTTATCTCAAAGGGGCCATATTGTGACCAAAATAGAATTATTAATTTTCAATCAAAATAATGTTCTAAACTTTAGCTAAGATATCTGTGTATTTTAACACATCCCACAAAAAATTGTATACAAAGTATTTAATTGACTGAAATATTTCTATGAAATATTAGGTTATATTTATGCGTATATGAAGAAAAAAACATAAAAAAAAACAAACACACACCTTGGGATTTTCTCCTAGTTTTTGTTTTAATGTTGACATTAGTGATGGGACGATTCCAAAAAAAAATTCCAATTCCGATGCGATTATAGTAAAATTACAGTTTTCCCGATTCTTTAATATTGTAAATAATAGTTAAAAAATACAATTTTACTATCAAGGGCTGGGCTTTTGGATTTTTTTTTTTTTTAAACCAAAAATGGATAATTTTGAAAAAAATTTCAAAACCCAATGGTTATTCTCAAATAATTTAATTTTATGGAGAAAATTTCTGAAATCTACAACTAATGACAACAAATAAAAATTTATGGAAAAATATTTCAAAAATTTCAAGCCGTTCTCAAAACTATAAATTTTTTGGAAAAAAATTTAATTTCTTTTATAAAATTTTTGAAACATTTATGTAAATATTAATTTTTTTAGAGAAAACATCAAAAATTCATACTTATTTTTATAAAGTTAAATTTTTAGAAAAAAAATTTAAAAATTTAATAGAATTTCAAATACTTAATTTTTTTGTGTAAAAAACCATAAATTCCTTAATTTCGGGGAGATGATTTTTTTTATAACCCAGAAAAGTAATATATAATTGAATACCAGTTATATATAGGAATTGGATTCGCAAATGAAACATTATTTTCTCGTGGCAATCCCAATTCCAAAAACGATAACCAATTCTGATTAATCGTCCCATCACTAGTTGACACACCACATCTATAGTAAAATAGATTTTCAACCAGCAATCCATAAAGCATAAGGCCCAAAGACTCAGCTGTACATCATCTGGCTATCAATGTCAACAAAAAAAATTTAAAAAAGTCATCAAGAAATATCTTTAAAAAAAAGTAACAAAAAAAAAAAGTCTTTGACCAAAATATTTAAAAAGGTATTTGGTCCCCAACCCTACCAAATAACCTTCATAGCAATCGGATTTGTGTAAGAGTGCGAGGAAAAGTCGACAACGAGACATACTGTTTACTAAATTAAGACTATTGATAATATCAGCTACCTGATTTATGGGAAGAAAATGAATTACTCCGATTAAGATGGATAAATATTTAAATTCATATACAACATTTATTTTATTACGCATTTTAAATCAATTGACACCAAAGATAGGAAAGAATTCTTCTTTTAGAGGCAGATATTTACACACCCACGACATAAATAACAGATAGCAAATTGAAAAAATTAGCGGGGAAAATTTTGCACAGATGAATTGAATACAGAAATGGAATTTATCTATGAGTGCAGAATCAAAAATAATCTCAGTTTTCCCCACATTCATCTGAATCACTTAAAAAATTAAAAAATGACCTAAAATCCTTGGAGATGTATATATTTTCAATAGATCTTTGTTGTTTTTTTTAAATTAGGCATTGAATATTATTTTATAATATAGGCTAAGATATTCCTCATGACTATGTATTATGAATGACTGATTAGGGTCTCAAGAAAAGTGTCGTTGTTCATCATTTTCCAGCCTAAAAATAGAAATATATCGAGTTCGGAACATAATACAGAATCAATAAAAACACTTTATTTTAGTTGTATTAATCCTACTTTTACTATAATCCCAGATAGTTCAGCCGACTAAAAGAAAAACTGAGATCAGTTTTGGATTTTGCACTTAAAGATACATTCATTTGTAAAAAAAAGGAGTGTTATTTAACGTGTAGTTGATAAAAAGGAAGAAAAAAAGACACGCATAAACCGTTTTTCTTTTTCTAACCTCTAAACTTAGTTTTTTCTTTACACAAATCCCTTGTCTATAAATAGGCACTTTGCCGTTACTAAAAGGTTGGGAATCATTGCAGTAAATGATTACATAATATTAATTTTATGAAGGGAAATGTTCAATTACCTCTTTTAATCTTTGTGAAAATATTTTTCGATAATTTTTTAATTTAATAAAGATGATAATTAAGTCATAAAGGTATAAAGGTTTGAATCCACTCTTCTTCTTTTTGTGTATGAAAAATATATTTTTATTGATGATAATTACTTCAACTACAACAACACATCAAAAAAAAAAAAAAAATGATTTCATAATTCATATGAGAACTTTTATTCTGACACATGTATGTAATTATCAAGTATTATCAAGCCATAAATTTGTATATATATTGTATATACCATGTACAATATCTTTACAAATGTGTTTACAAATCAAACTTCCCATAAGAAAAAAAAATACAATCCTCTGTAATCAACAAACTCCTTCATAATTAATTAGGCTCTAAGCACGAAGTCACCTAACTAACATAAAAATACCCCATGTATTTTGTTGCCAGCTGTTGACTCACTCGTCTCACTTGATACGTCATTTCATAATTTATTCTTTTTAATAAATAAAAGAACTAGTGAGTTATTCCATATTTATATTATATTTCTTGTCGATATCTTGACTTATTTAATGACAAAAAAATGGCCTTTTTATTATTTTAAGAAGAAATTAGGGCTTTCATATATACAAATGTATTTTTACGTTTTTAATCAAATATACAGGATCGAGTAAAATAATAAGTTGGATTTTCAGGGACCATCGCATGATTATAATTTTGGAGAAGTCTTGGTTTTTGGATTTTTTTTAGAATATAAATCTAAAAAATAAAAACAAATTGCTTTTTTTATTTTGAAAAATCCATAGTTTTTCATAAAAATTAAATATTTTTATATTATTTTAAAAAATTCTCAGTAATTCAAAAAAATGTCTAAAATAAAATTTCAATTATTAAATTTTTTGGAAAAATTTTTTTCAAAAATCCACAGTTATTGACATAAAATGAAATTTTCTTGGAAAAAAATTTCACAAATTAAATTTAAATATTAAACTTTTTGCTCCGTTGCAAATTTACCCAAATAACGGGAGAAAATAAACTTCCTAAATGTGGGGAGGGGGCTACAGTCCCTCCAGCCTAACCCCTGTGTACGCCCCGGATTTTAATATTATTATTAACTATATCATTTACCAAAGTTATTTTAAAAATTGTCAATAACTAATTTGAGGAGTAATTCAGAGATTAATTTCAGTTGTTCTGATTGATTTATTTGGCAAAGTACCATTTGATTTTATTATTTTTTTCAGTTTCTTTCTGTAAGAAAGTTTGTGTGATACAATAAAGCTATCAAAGTGTGAGAGACGAAATGCTGAATAAATATTTTGTATTTTTTAAAACTATTATAACATAGTACATGAAAGGAAAATGAGTTGCGTGACATTTGCTCAAAAGTTCCGCCCTTTAATGAAAGTAATCTTCTTTTTTAGCAGCTCTTAGGAGCTCTAAATGAGGGATTCAAATTAATGCTTTTCCACTTTTAGGATTTCCGTGCATTAGATATATTATTATAAATGAATGTATCATGAAAGGTAAATGCAGTTCTTTATCCATTAATATTATCATTAGTATTACTTTTAATGCTAAAATATTTATAAACATTCTTTTTTTGTTAAATATAAGCTTCAATTTTAATGCGTTAAGGAAGAATAAAATGCATTGGATGAACAGTTCATATACATATTTATATTTATACAATCATATTAATAACTACTTTAATAATAGCCAGGGAAGGGGGGGAAGAAGCGAAGGTGCTATGAATAATAAACGAAGAAGTTTCTGTGTGTATATACCTAGGTATATTATGAAAACTTTTGGAAGTGCATACGAAATTAAGAGCAAAAATTAAGTACATACATACATAGTTCTTAATCATGCTTTTACGTTACAGTATAGTATATATAAGTATACTCTGAATATCCTTTCGTGACTATGTATCGTTTCTTGGAAAAGAAGAAAGAAATTCATCACACAATAAATCCCCAATCGGACACATACATGACAACAATGTTCACATAACCTCATAATCTATAGTTAGTACTAACTTTCAAATAGTACAAGTCAAAATGTTACTTTAATCTGACCGTTAGTTTAGAAGTTACAGTCGTTTTAGTTACATCAGTTTTGTAAACAAATTTTACTGACTGTTGTACGCACATTTGACGATCTTCTTGATTCAGGTGTGAAGGAGTGGATCCATGTTTCAACCATTCTCTCATTAAAACTCCAACCCGTGCTCTGAATCATCAATGCATTGTTATTTATGGTCAGGTGTTTCCAAAAAAATCTTCGAAATCAACTTGCACATGTTCTAAATTTGCATGTAAAATCACTATCTTCTGTTATTTTTAAGGTGTCAGATATCTCACGCAACTTTTAAAACTAAATTGTGGACACTTCTAATGTTATCCCGAAACAATTTCAGATTTGTGTGTACCAGAGCATTAAGCATCATTGGTGCTTGAACTACTGCGCTTGAATTCAGAATACAAGTCTATAATGTTTGATTTCCCTGGTGCAGAGTCCTTATAAGTTTTATCAGGCCCCTCTTTGGCTACAACAGTATTTGTACCCTATAAAAATCAAGAAAAGAAATTCCCTACTATCCACTTTTGTGAATATTTTGATAAACTGGGATAAGACAATTGTAACTTCTTAACCAGCAATCAGAATGTATTGAAATTTTAATACGTACTGTTTGAAGGTTAGTATAAGCCGGAATCATGTAGTTCTGTCAACATAGGTGAGATAATATGTTTAAGACAGGGGACGTATTGAGTGGCCTGGTATGTATGTATTATTGTTGATCGGTTCATTGGTAATGTAGAGATTTGCATTTAAAATGTTATTATATTATATTGGTATCGAACCCACTACCAATAGCATAATTATGTCATTACAACAATTGGCCCACTGATGCCTTATTGACTCCCTCAAATTTCTGAGTCCTACTACCAAAACAAAATTGTCCTATATACCAATAAATAAAAAATGACAATTTTCTTTCATAAAAAAACAAATAAAATCCCTCCCATTAACAATATTCAACCCATAGAATGATACCTAAAACTTAACATCTGTCCACGATTTGAAAACGATTAAATTTATCGATTTTCTCCGTTAATGAGTTATACAACTTTGATTTATGCAACCCATTTAACTTAATATGACGTTATTGTAGGTCGATGTTCACAATTTTGAAAGACACATGACGTCATCAACAATTCATCTATCGATTAAATATAACTAAATTTTAAATAATTTTTATATAGGACTGATCCAGACGCTATTTCTAATTAATGACCTAATTAGTTAGGGTTATAAAAATTAGAATGATCTCACACCAGGCTAAGATTTTTAGACCGAACCCCAAACCTAGTAGGTATCCTGGTGGCCCGACGAATACACACATACAGGCTGTACATCCTTGTTCTAATACATCATATTTCCATGATTCTTTCTATATATTTACGAGGCTTTCACCCTATCGAGGATTTCTTACTCTCAAACAATCCATTGCAATTGTATTATGAGAGATTTATTGTTTTCTATTCTTGATTGGACCCTAGAGAAATAATGTCTTGGAATACAATCTAAAAATATCAATTTAACAAATAAATTATTTTATTAGTAAGGAAGATTTATGAGTTGCTTCAAAGTATATTTGCATGAAAAAAAAGAGAAAATGAAATGTGCAATAAAATGTAACCCTTAAACTGCAACCCTTAGTCCGTAGTCTCACTCAAAAATGACCAGAGCCATAAGAAAGGTCAAACAATTAATTTCTTACTTCTTCTTTATTACACATTTCAAGGGATTTTATTAACTATGCAATAAAAAAATGGATAAATGCATTGGACTGTTAATATTTATATGACCAAAAGAAAATTGCAATACGCTTCATGCTGAAGGGAGGAGAGACCAGCATTAATTAGCTCTCTTCGACAAAACATACTTAGCAACTCGAAATAGCAAAAATAATCATCATCTTATGGCAATGATTACTTTTTAAGAGAGTGCTCATTTTATGCATTTTTTGAATAGAAGCTAAACAATGAGAGAGAGAGAGAGAGAAATCAAACAATGAATTGCAAGGTTTTACCCTTGGCCGTCTTGCGGTTCTAGAAGTTTCGGTTCAAGAACCTCTAAAACCGGAACCCACTAAGTCGAACCGACACTGCTAATCGGTCTCGGTTCTTGTACTTTTGTTCATATATAGAACTCATAATTTATAAATAAAATACAATATATATTATTAAAAATAAATTTGAAACGTTTCATTCAACTAAAAATGGGTTCACGGCCCTAACTGTTTATTTGTATTTCTCGCTTCTATGTGAGTACCTATTAGTTATGGAATCATCTTGAAAATCCTAAACCACTCTGAGACCCTTGTGATTTTAATGAACCCAACTCATTCAGTCCTTAAATGAAGTTGGGTCTGGATCGGTCTTAAAGAAATATTTGGTGTAGATGGCGTCGTTACTTATATTATTTCTCAAAACATTTCCTTCCCAATATCCGTTGGTAGTTAGTCAATTCTTCCAAATTATTATAATATCTCTGCAGGATTATTTTTTTTTATTGGTGGGGGGCGTTGGATTATTTTTGACAAAAAATTCATAAATTAAATTTCTTGGAAAAAAATTTCAAAAAACCACAGCCACAATACCACAATAATTTAAAATATTAAATATTTTTATATTAGAAAATTTCAAACATCCATTTAAATTTATAAAATCAACAGCTATTCACAAAAAATCCAATTTTTTGAAAAAAAAGCTCAAAAATTTAAATTTAAATTTCTTTGAAAAAAATTTCAAAAATCCCCAACTATTCAAGAAAAATTAAAGTTTTTATCAAAAAATTTCGAAAATTCACAACTGTTGATGAAAAAAAAAAAATTGTGTCAAAAAAATTCCAAACTTTTTTTTGAAATATAAAATTTTTTAAAGAAAATTTCAAAAATCTATAGCTATACACAGAAAAATTAATTTTTCGGGAAAAAATTAAATTTTTGGAAAATTAAATAGAATTATAAATATAATTTTTTTGAAATAACATTCAAATATTACATTTTCTATTAAAAAGCATAAACTCATTAATTTTTTTCTTCTTTTTTTAGTGATGGGGGGAGCTGCAGCCCTTTAGTTCATTCCATGCGGACGCCCCTGGTATATAAATGTTGTGAATTGTTGATTGTCTAACAAGTAATTAATTTCACCCATCAACGTTGTGTAGAACACTGATTTGGAGAAAAAAACCATACAAATCGACAACTGACGCTGGAGAATGGTCCCAAAAAAAAATTTGCTCTATATCAATTCTTTAGATTAATTGTTGATGATTGAAAATGTGAACATTGACCTACGATGACGTATTGAAAATGTGATCATTGACCTACGATGACGTGATATGAAATTTAATATGTTGTATAAATTTGTACATAGATTGAAATCGGAAAAAGAAGAATAGAAAAACGATTAAATTTCAGTTTACGGTCTAAGATTGAAGTCTAGACGAAATATTGGGCTCTATCGGTATAGAAAAAAATATCACGACATAACCTGTAAAATAATCGGCAGTGGATTGTGTTCCAACACACGGATGCATTCAATGTAACCTCAAAGAGCTACAAAAATATGAAAGGTTCCATCATCGATCAAACTTTACTCCTTAAAAGAGTACTATGGATCTTTTTGTAGGTATATTTTTAATTGTTCTTGGTTAAACGATTTACAAAAAGATGTGCATATGAATGTAACTGGTAAGACTGCCTACTTTTCATATACAATATGCATGTGCAGTTAGCTAGGAAATTGAAAATGATCTCGAGCGTCCGTACGTAGGGGGAGGACTGGAGGGGCTGTAATACCCGCCTCCCCAATTTAAGGAATTTTTTATTCTTACTAGAAAATTTAATATTTGCAATATTTCCCAAAATATTTAATATTTGAAATTGAATTAAATTTTTCAAATTTATTTCCATAACATATTTAATTGTCTATGAATATCTATGGATTTTGAAATTTTTCCCCCAAAAAATGTAATATCTGTAATTTTTTTCTAAACAACTAATTTTTTTGCAAATAGCTATTGATTTTTGAATTTTTTTTGAAAACAAATTTATTTTTTTGATTGGTTACGGATTTTAGATTTTTTTTGAATAGCTATGTTTTTTGATATTTATTGCCACAAAAATTAATATATTGATTTTTTGTGAAAAATTCTAGATTTAAAAAAAAAAATTTTTTTGATATAAGGTATGGATTTTTAATTTTTTTGAGATTAGGTATGGATTTTTAATTTTTTTTTTGTTTTCAATTTAATTTTTTAATTTTTTTTTCAGAAAAATTTAGTTTTTCACATTGTAATTTTTTTTTTTTTTTTTTTTTTTTTTCAATTTAATTTTTCAATTTTTTTTTCAGAAGAATTTCATTTTTCAAATTGTAATTTTTTTTTTTTTTTTTCAATTCAATTTTTCAATTTTTTTTTACATTTAATTGTCTATGAATAGCTATGAATTTTTGAAATTCTCCAAAAAAATTAATATATTGATTTTTGTGAAAAATTCTAGATTAAAAAAAAATAATTTTTGAGAATAGGTGTGAATTTTTCAATTTTTTTTTTTATTTAATTTTTCAATTTTTTTTTTCAGAAAATTACAATTTTTCAAATTGTAATTTTTTTTTTATTTATTCCAAAAGTCAAGCCTCCCCAAAAAAAAAAAATATATATATAATCCTGCAGACACCCCTGATGATACAAGCTAAGGTCAAAAAATGGGCTGAAGTTTTTTAAGAAAGAATGTATTATGATCTCTGTAATTGGAGATAGATAAGGCTCAATGTTATTTGACATAGAATACATAATTCCGATTTATCGATAATTCATTAATATTTTTTTCTATGAACTTTAACCTCTATCCTATAATATACTTAATAATACTTAAGTACTTTCAGTGCTTTTAGTGAGACATTCATTAATTTATTTTAAACATACAAAAATTAACTACTAAAATATTCATTAAGACATTTGGAGCTACGTTGCTTAGTGGATAACACGCTCAAGAGAAATTATTAACTCAATTTTTTATTTTGTTATGAAAAGTAGTGTTTACCTTGGCCATTTTTTTTACCTTAAATATCTCAACATCGTATTCCAAGATTTTCATAAAAATTAAATAAAACTTCACATTATATAATATCGTCAATCTTCAAACTACTTGAATTGATGAAATGCTTAAATAACAATAATAAAAGTGAGTTTTGACCTGCGGGCTTTCTGAGACAAGAATCTGATTGCAAAGTGTTATTTATGGGTTTCGTAATATTAATACAACAAATCCTTTTACTAAACTTAACAAATAAATTATAATAATAACCATTTAGATGAATGAATATGACACTTAAATTAGTTTAAATCACACAATTTTATATCACCTAATTAAACTTCTTACATCTCCCAAGCCCATAGACTTACCACTATAATATATATATTTTTTAAAGTGATTTGATCTTGCTCTAATAATTTTTTTCTCTAAAATCAATTTTAAGATGTTTGAGATATTTATGTAACGAATATGACATTTTTTCTAAATACCCCTGCATTTATGATTTTTTTCTCCAAAAAAATGTTATTTTTTTGAAAAACAATCCAAAATCTAAGGCCACTGCCCAATATATATATTCCTTCGGACACATCTACAAGAACTTGGTGTATTGAAAATGTATTTATTTCTGCCTTTTAATTACTTTTGATCTGACCTCATATAGTTGTTTTCATTACTTTAAAATATCCACTAATTTTAATTGGCAAAGAGTTAGTTACAAATTTACTCGAAAAGCTCGAAAAAAATAAAATAAAATACTACTAGGCTAAAGGGGGGCGCAGGAAGATGGAGAATTGAGGATTGCTTTCAGTCTAGACATTTCTGTCCCAAACTAAAGTTGCTAAAGACAATGGCATTTAATCTAGGGGCAGTGAGGGGAGGCTAGGGAGGGGGTGCACATGTACACATGTTTCTTACAAAGAGAGCCTCAGCTAAAAATGTATTAGTGTAGGGTGCATAGTAAAATTTTGAAGGCTTGGCTTAAGAAACATTATAGTTATCATATCATAGGGCCCCAACAACTTTGTAGCGGACCTGGATCCATAATTTGCCTCACCCCTTCCCTATACTTTTTAAACCGTGTGGTGCCTAAAACCACTTTTTGGGGTCTATAAGAAGCCCTTGGCTATTTGAAACTCATACATATACAACTGTATCACCCAGACGACGTAAAAGAATCATAGAAAAACGCCTCAATTGCGCAAAAAAATAACTTCAGAAAATTGATTAAAACTAATTTTTTTTAATAATATATATTGTATTTTCTTTATATATTCTAAATAGGACCAAGAACCGAGACGGATAAGTAATATATTGGTGTATAGGTTTTATTATCTTGGTTCTGGGAGCTCAAGAACCGAAACTGCTAGAATTGCTAGACCGATAAGTGCAAAATCTTGGTCATTAATAGTTGGGAATAGTTGCGAAACAACAAGTTGATTTTGGGCAATTTTTCTGTTTCTTTTTGGAGGAAAGGTTGCGTGATAGAATGAAATTAACGACGAGCTTAAAGTCTTCCTCTCCGATAAGGTGAGTAATAAGTACACTCTACAATTACATTGCTTTCTAGTAATGACTGTTCCGCTTGTTCCCTGTGACTTGGTTATTTTCTCTTTTTTCTTCTTGTGAAATCTTGGTTTTATCTATATATGAATAAATCACAAAATAAATAAAGAATATTTAAATTATACGCAACTTTTGCCACACAATAAAACTATTGATGGTTAGCAGTTACCAAAGAGACTCTTAATTAAGAGAAGACAAGACGGTTAAAATTATAATGAATCAAAAAACATGTTCCCTAAAGTATCGTTACTCATTCACACACCCCGAATAAAATTATTTAAAGGGATATAACTTTTCTAAAGTGTGAGAAGAATAAAAATGTAATTTTTATCTACTTAAAAAAAAACATCCCTAAGAACGAAGCGAGACAAAAGATGCCCATAACTCACTTTACATATGTTTAACCAATCAGCTAACTTTTTCCCCCATTGATATGTCTGCAAGGCTGACATTGAGTGGCAGACATTTGACCCGTAAAACGAAACAAGGGTTAAATAATGTGATATTTTCTACTCTTTCATGATTCAATGAAAGACGGGTGAATCTGTCTGGATTTTTGTTTGAGGTATTAATGATAAAATGAGTGATATTTTATAGAAATGTGTGGCTGGACTTTATAAAGGCTGCGGGCCTTGCATCTTCTGACTTTTGTAACATTTGATCTAAACAAATAGTACAGGGGTCCCTGCATAATGCGGTTTCAAAAATTGCGGATTTCGCATAACGTTGCGTTTGGAATTATTCTGACAATCTTTGTACACATCTTTGTACATTTTCCACAAAAATGAAATCATAAAAAATGATTTGTTTTTACTCTTTCTGCTGTTGAAGTTTATTTAGGAAAGGCCAAAAAATTATCTCATATCTTTGTTAGCATATTATGATAATAAATTACAAAAAAACTATATATTGAGGTAAACAAGATTTTTTGTCGGACTAAAAAAGTCCGCATACAAAGTGGATTTCCTATAATACGGATTTGTCTTGCTCCAAAAAACTCCGATAAGTGGGAACCCCCTGTAATTCATTATTATTGCTCTACGTACATATATCGGAAACATTATAATGCAATTTATTTAATGAGGAATGAGCGTTATAGACTCATATTAGTTTGTAAACAAATGTTCTGCAGCAAAATAATACGACTCCCTAAATTATAATATTATTTGATATTAAATAGCGCTATGTTTCTCATAAAGAGGGCGCTATAAAAATTTATATTGTGGCCCCAAAGTTACAGATAGTTACCCCACCTTGTAGATAATACATATTTTTAGTTTGCTTATGCCTTATTTTTAAATAGAAATTTCCCCTTTTTGATGTTAGTTCGGCATGATATATTGAAACAAAAAGTCTTCCAATCTAATTCAATACTAATATTCTTTTAATGTTCGGAAAGGGTGGCATAGAAATATGAAAAAAAGCTGCATTTGAATGAGTTTCTGGCCTATAGTGCATTTCGGGAAATGCCTGGGATTAACTGGTGTCACTTTGGTTTTGTAGGAAATATGGCATGTATAGGACCTAAAAACTTAATCACTAAGTGGATCTGATTTTTGTTGAAACTACGTGTTGAATAACAGTTGAATTACACAATAGAATCGACGTAGTTAACTGACCCCCCGTTCGAGAGAAATTATTATCTTGAACCCAATGTGCGTAGGTTCGCTCGTGCCTTGGTCATTCCTAGATAAAGAAATAAACATATATGTGTATGGACTCCAAAGAAGATTTCTACGTCAGATGGAGTAAATGTAATACTTTAATGGAAGGTCGTCCGCAGGGTGTGGGCGGCTGGAGGGGCTGTAGCCCCACCCAATTTTAGGAATATTTCCTATTTTCCTAGATTATTTTATATTTTATTTTTTTTATTTGTATGTTAAAATAAATTTTTGAAATTTTTTTCCAAAGAATTTAATTTTCTGGTGTTATGGATTTTTGAAATTTTTTTTTTAATCAAAATTAATTTTTTTGTAAACAACTGTTGATTTTTTTTTTAAGAATAGCTATGAATTTTTGAGATATTATGCAAAGAATTTAATTTTTTTTGAAGAACTGTAGATTTTTGAAATTTTTTTCCAAAAAAATTATATTTGAAATTTTTCTTTCAATTTTTTTCCATAAAATATAATTTTAGAATTTTTTTCCAAAAAAACATTTTTTTTTTTTTAATTAAAAAAAATCAAACACAAATCAGCCTCAAAATATAATTTTGCAAACATCACTGTAATATTACTTATACTTTTTATAGTTTTTATGTTGGGCTGTACAGGGAGTACCGGGGGATTGCCATTGGAGATGCCGGATTATAGATTGGCGAATATCAATGAGAGACGGATATAAATGATTTATGGTGTTTATGGATTGAAACTGTCGTCATGATAAATCTTAATAGTGAGTAGGAATTGAATCCCGATCCGTGGATCCTATTTATACCTTGCGAAATAGAAGTAAATCCCGGCATTACTATTCTTCTTCTATTTCCCAAGATATAAACACCATTAATCATTCATATCCGCAACCCATCACTAATCATTGATGACTCATCAGTCATCCCCCATCTTCGACTCCCCAGCGTTCCCCATATAGCCTTAGAGAACTACTAAGTAGTTGAGAAGCTAAAGTTTATGACGTCTCTAAATGTATCTCTTCATAGAGGGAGTAAAATGCATGGAGATGCATTTTATAGGGAATAAGATTACTATGAATGAATAGACAAGGAATACATTTACTTGGAATTTAATCACCTAGAGCCCAACAATATAAAAAACCTTCTTATTTTTATGAGGGCCCATTTGTAAAAAAATAAATTATTGATTCATTATTTACAAATACTTATTTACCCTTTACCTACAAAAAAAAACAGCGAACAACCCAATTAAAACAAATAAATGTATTCTTAAAAGCGGAAGTTCTATACCTAGTCTTTGGACGTCAATCATCAGATCATGGATATCTAATAATATATTTATGTTTTTTAAATACATCAATGTTATTTCACAAATAATTTCGTCTCAATTTTCAATTATTGAACCATATGTATATAATTGCATAAAAATAAAATATTTAATATAGAGGCTTCTTGATTTCATTCATCATTTAAGCTTTTTGAAAAATGTGTAGATACGTTGTTAAGTAAAGCATATTAATAATATTAAATCAATCAAAGGTCAGGCCAACTACTCATTACATGAATGGCATTAATCAAAGTAAATGATATTACATATATTATTACGATACAAGGACTTACATTAATAATTATCATGACATAGAAATAAGAGGTTGTGGTATGTATACTTCTATAAACTTCCGTTTTTTATATTTATCTGTATTTCATATTTTTTCGGTTATTATAAATTTAAAAATACGATATTATATATATCAATTTGTAATTTGTATGCATCCATTGAGACCAACTTCACGACATTTCTTATCCAACAATCTTCCATTAAAACACATTATTTTTTCCCAAATCCAACGGATAAAAGATGATTCCTGATAAAATTTATAAATTTAAGTAAGTTTTATTTTTACAATAATTGACAGATTGGAGATATGATACACGAATTTAGGATAAATTATATTTTTTTAAGTAATTACATAGCAACTAGGTCGGGCACATATGGGAGAAAAAACTCAATTATAGGATATATAAGAAAGATTTTATCACTTATTCACTACTATTCAGTATTTTATTATTCAGCGTTGTTTAATTATGTCAGTTTGTAAACAAAACGATAGGGAGTGGTGCTATCTTGCGACAAAATAACACATCTCTCAGGATGATAAAATAGTACTCAAAAAAATTCAAATTCAACATATTTAACAACCATATTTAACAACCATATTTGATACGGACAACCAAAATACATATTCTGTATCAAATCGTCAAGTATTATTAGAATACAATCTGGAATTCCAAAGATATTTGAAAAAGTACATATAATTTTGTTGAATTGTTTTATTAATGAGTATTCTTAATTTAGTAATAAGAATTTTTTTTTCTTCAGAGGATGATAAGTGATTATGTGAATGATAATGATTGAATATGTCATATATAAAAAGAGACAAGGTATATCAACTATCCTTTTACAACCACACCAGACAGATTTGACGAAAAAAGTATAAATACATTGAGTAATTTGAGTGCTAAATAGTCAAATCCCCATCGGATACTCTTTTTCATGAAAACAGATTATCTGATATACTCAGCAACTGTTTTCATTAATTTTCATAAGCTGACTTTACGTTTTTGAATATATATTCAATGTAAATAAATGATATTAACCAATGGGGAAGAAGAAAAATATATCAGACTGTTTTATAGGGATTTTTTCCTTATTGATAGTCGAGGTTGAGAATTGATCATTGAAAAAAAACATTGATAATCAAATGAAATTTCTTAGTTTCTTGCAGCCAATATTGAAATGAAATGTCATTACATCTAAGCTGCTCTTAACCCCAAACATTCTTCAAATTGTCAGGTTGACCACGTTCATTTTCGTTTTTTATACCAACATTAAAAAATTATTTAAATCTATGTTTATCACTAGACTTAGGATTTTTGAGCAATTTTTCTTCCCAAACGGAGTAAAAAAAAGGGCTAAATTTTAAAAAATAAGCACCCAGAAAGTCAAAAATGAGCAATTTGAATTTAAAGCAAAATACAGCTTAATTAAAATAATTTAAAGTAATTAGTTTTTTTTTTTTTTTACAATAATCTATTGAGAGATTTTCTTCTATGAGATTTTGCATCCGTTAAGTATTGATAGTTTGAAACATTTATAAAACTTTTTAACGTTCACATTAGTAATTGGAGCGAATTTGACGAGATCTTGAAGAATCTTGTTAGACGGACGTATCTCATCACTACGACCACTGATTATATTTACGTCCGATCATTTACATATATGGAAAATCAGGATTTATGGGGATGAAGGAAATTATTTTAATCTTTTTTCAACTCCAGGAAAAATATTCAGAGGATCATAAAGGGTATTCCTTCTGTTTCAAGATTTGTAATAGTTACCGGTAAAAATGACAAATTAGCTTTGATGATAGACAAATAGCTTCCCAATTACCAGCTGATCTTCAATCTTTATTTCAGAATTGTTGTATTTCCTCAAAAACTCAGTGGGCATATACACAATGTTACCCAAACATGGGTAATCCCCAAAAAAATGTCTTGAAGTCTATAAAATTGACTTGCAGAATGTGCAGTCTCTCTCTGTATCTTCGACTTTCGATTTATTTGTAAAAAGGTTTGAAGTAGCCATCCTGTAGCGGAACGTCATTTCTTTTGAGTCCATGAGAGGTTTGTAAAATATTTTTTTTTATTTTTTCAGTACATCTTCCTACGGTTAACAACCTAATCGAAGCAAGTGGGACCCACAACTTGGCTTTTACTGGCTTTCTTGTAGATACTTGAAATATTTTTCAATTGGCAGTTTCTAACACCATGTAGAACGGGATTGGGCAATAAAACTTTGTAAAATACGGCTTAATCATTTTTTTTATTCCTTTAATATGCAAGAAGGACGTTGATGTGGCATCTGTGGACTTGCTCCACAATTCTCTAATTTCTGAAAGTCCTGATGCCTTGAAGAATTCATCTCTAGTGTTCAACCGTTGGTTGAAGTTCAATGGTTCGTCTATGCCCAGCATATGAAGAACAAAGTCCATAATTGATTTCAATGAATAGATCAGTTTCTTCCAGTAAGCACTAACGATACTTGAAGACTTGAACAGCTCAGCAGGACCCATGAAAATTCTTTCACGGACAGCTTCTGAGTCTAATCAGTCATGTAAAGTTTAAAGATTTCCACAGGGCTTCTATATTTTTTTAGACCTATGCCCCACAATGAAATTGGAGCATACTGACGGATCTTTAAAAAGTAAGCTCCCTTTGAACCCCATATAAAATTTTCCTAGATGATCTGTATGTTGTCTTTAATTTTTTTATAAGGTGTATACATAAGTAAGTGGACTACTCGGGATATTGCAACCACATTCCATATTTTTACCCTATGTAATATATTAATATGGGGCCTATCGTATCACTACGTAGTATAAAAGATAAATACTAGGACTCTCTGTGTTAGTGTTGATGCAGATCACATAATTATTTTCATTTTTTTTTTTAAATCCATACCCTTTCACAAAAAAAAATTAATTATGTTTTCTATTTCGCCGAATTACCTTTTTTTCGAAAATAAATCTTAAAAAAAAATTTTTATTCCTATTTTCGCGACCATTTATTTATCCTTTCCAAAAAAGATATTCTAGTAAAAAGCAAAAATCTTTTTTTGGAGGGGGGAGGGGGTTACCGACCTTTACCCTATCCTCTGTTGTTAGGGTACATTCAAATATTCAAATGCATACTAATTACGAATATATGTAAAGGAATCCAAATAATTGATTTTGTCATCACCCATGAAACTATTCATGCAAATATATGGTTTTTATTTATGCATATAATGAGTAAAAATTATGATAGATGATAATTAACAAGGAAAATCATGGATCGAAAATTAATAATGGACTTTGCGTGAATAATTATTGATTCTCAATCAATAACTATTCACAAAAAGTCCATGATTGACTGATTCTCTCATATAAAGCGTTTTATTGTGACGTCACCATTGTTAATGTTGCCACTTCTGGGGTCTAAACAACAAAGTTTTATAAAAATGGATATATTTCTGTTGTTAAATCTTAACCTTTCGTTAGTGAACGGGTATTTTCTACGCTCTAGATTTAATTGAACTATCCTTAATTCTTTTTCAATAAAATTACAACACTTTTTAGTATTTTCCTGAAAGGTCTATATTGTTATTAATAAAAAAAAGAGCTTTGAGTGATTTTGAGGGCCTAAATGTTTGGATGACGACATTGCAGGCCTTCCCCTTGACATGCAGCCAAAAGGTGTAGTCGAGGGCCAAAAGTGTCTAAAAGGAATTCAAAGGAACTAAAAGACTCATTCAATTTTTTTGTAGTGATAGTGTAGCTTTTCTTGTTTATTTCGAATTGCTGCGAATGTAATATAATAATATTTAATATTTTGAAGTCAAAATTTTAAAAAAATATAGAATATTTCATATAAAACTAGAATGTATGCATATTATATATTTAATTTCGAATTATTTTATTAATACGTACTAAGACATACTCGCCAATCCTCTTTCTAATTCTTACAGTAATTCTTGTTTTGATTTTTTTTTTTTGTACATTTTTGAATCAACAACCCATACCTTTAAAAAAAACTTTGAGACACGGGGAATCGATCTTGTTTTATGAAAAAAGTCAATTTATTAGTGATAAAACAAACTTGCCCTCCAGAGATAAGGAATCTGGTATGACCAGAATGAAACATAGCCGTAGATACGTATCTCAGAATTCTAAACAACTTTTATTTTATTTCTAAAGCTAGTATTTGTCTACGTTTGTGTAATACATACCCTACCCTGGTTATGCATTTTTATCAGCGGAAAAAATACAACCATAATATTATATTATTTTATATAAAATATAATTAAAAATGAAATTCTAATAGTTTAACTATGATAATAACAATTTATATCTTGTTGAGACCCCAAGCTAATACTTTTAAGATTAACTTATTAAACAATGAATATATTTTCTAGCAATAGCTTGAATTCAAAAAAGGTTTTTGGACATTCTCAAAGATTTTACGATTTTTTTTTTTTTGGGGGGTAACCTGACTCTCCAGTTCACTAACAGTGTTAAAAAAGCATGTTTATTAATGCTGCGTTAAGGGAAACAGTGAACTATCGGATGTCAAAATGGAATCAATCAATGAAAGGGCTTAAATATTATTGTCTATCAATATCGTTTCTAATCGATAAAAAAAGTTGTACAAATCTAGACTTCTTCAGGGATTTTTTATAACATATTATAATCTTAATTTAATTCAAATATTTTTTGTATCATTGCCATCAAGTAATATACTATGCAAGTGTCATGTCTTCTTTATTCTAAAAGCCATTTGACAAAGTATTGGAAAATTTGTTCAATTTATGTATTAAGAACGCCAACTATGATAGTAGGTGACTATATATATATATAAGGTGTGTCGATAAGAGATTTAATTGGTTTTGTTTACTGGGTTTTTGATGAAGACACAGAGGAGCCAATTTAGGAGGAAATTGTATTAATACATAGTATAATATTTTATTTTCTCATCAGACAATACTATTAATGTGCCTCCGACGATTCAGGTACTAAAATTAATTTAATGTGGTTTTTAATTAAGTATAGGTTGTAACCTAAATTTTCAAATAAAAAATAGTGAAGATCTGATGGATTTGTACAGGTTGCCAATGCACAAATCCGCCTAGTACCTTACGGAGAAGACATAATTCTTCGAATAATATGAGATTACACACTTGAAACAACTATAACACTAAATGACTCTAGGCAAAGAGTTGTCACTCAAAGCAAGGAAGGTGGGACTCAGTGGTTCTCAATTTTGATTAGCTTAAAATTCGAATCTGCTACAGGTTCCTTCAGGTAAGCAGCCAGTTTGAACCGGCCGTTTCCCCCTTTGTGAAAAGGGAAGAAAAAGTAGGATTATGTCACAACAATAACCCGATATTAACGGTCGGTGTTTGGAACATAGTCTTCCTTGTCTTTTGATTGAATTGTTTATTTTTCCCTTATCCCCTCTTTCTCTAGAGTCCTTTAAGTAACACTAAGCTTGGCTCCATCGTGACGTCATGAAAGAAGTTGTCAGCTAAAGTCAACCAGACTGAGTTGCAAGTTTTTATCGACACACCTTATACAGTCACCTTGCTATGATCCCCCTAGCTGGCTCGCCTTAAGAGACTAAAAAGAAAAAAAGAAACAAGATGGTTGAATATTTAAAGTAATCAAAAACTATGAATATGAATTATGTTCAGGATTCACTTTAACTCCCTTAGAAAAATATCGAATACCAATACCCTTCGTAGATGGTTATAGTTTTTTGCTATAAAATAACTTTTATAATTTTTTAAAGCATAATTATAATGCAGATACTATTAATACTTTATTTTTGGGTTTATTCTTAAGAAAAATAAATAATCCAGTAGGAAAGGTTGACTTGTAATAAAATTCAACTAGATTAATCTTAGTTAAAAGACGTTATAACAATGAACTGCGCAAGAGATGAGAGTAGCACATATACTGAATTCTTGACGAATCAGAATTAGATATAAGACAAAATATTCTTGATTGATATACATGACGCTGTTTTCACTTATAGTCTCTTTAGCGTCCCCTACAATTATGTTTTAATTTATGGCGTCATTAAAAACGCTGCATTAATAGATGGCAAAATCATCTATGGCTTGAAGTATTTATACAAAACCACAAAAATATTTCGAAACATTTTCATGCTATTCATTCACGTAACCTCTTTATATCCTAAACATACAAAATGGTTCCCTTTATTTTATTTATCTTTTTATTAGAGATTAAAATGATAAAAAAAGGTAACAAAAATATACTTACGCCGGATTAACTCCTGAATATTTTTCTCGATATGACACTTGAGGGTATTTAGGACTTTCGGACCATAATGACCTTTGTTTGATTAGATGATTATTGTAATAAGTTTTTTCGAGAGACGATTTTAAGTTCTTCAAGGAATCTCCATTTAAGCTTTATGTAACAAAAATCAAAAGTAGAATTAAGAAAATCAGTATATAATAATAAAAGCAAACACTTTGATGACTAAAGACTAAAAAAAAAGTTCTTTATAGTAGCACGTCCATTTTTTTTTTTTTTTTTTTTGTCGAATGCATTAAAACGTAAGAATAATAAAATTAAATAACAATTATCATATAAATATTTTGATAGACATTTATTTAACCTATAAAAAATAATAATAAAGTTATCTTATGTAACAGAAAGAGACAATAACGTAACAAAACTATGAAAATCCGCGTATAACACGCATTATTATAATCTTTTGGTCTTACATTTGTGGCTTGGCCACAAAAAAGCACGTTTAAAAGATTTTTTTCTCATAATTGAGTGTAGATTACATTTGTATTCTACGACATTTATGTCAAAAATTATTATGATTAACCATTTGTGTGTGTCGCAAACGGCAAAGATTAAAAAAAATTGATTTTCACAATAAAAAAATTAAAAATTGATAGGTTTTATTTGAAAAAGGGCATATCAGGGCCAATATAAATCTTTTAAATCAATTAAAGGTTTTTATTTATTGTTTAAACTCTTGAGTATCTTAAGTCATCCCAGTTATTTGAATAGGAAGCCTAGAATTGATTCAAATATGTTTATGAAATATTGGTTTCACTGTGTATATGAGGTAAAAATTTTAATTAAAAAGAGTGCAAACACGCTATCTTAAAGATAGCCAATGAAAAACTTAAATCTTTGATTTATGTGAAAATTCTATACTAAAACATCTACTATAAACATTAAAAATAAATAATAGGTAAATTTGGTTTTATAAAACCTCCTTGTATACAATTTTTTTTGTTGTTTTCTGATGTAATCAAACTTGCAGGCCCGTTTGTCACTTTTGTAAATGCAACATTCAACACTATGCAATAAAATGAAGGTCTTGGAACGCCCGCAGGCTGAAACTTACATATATTATTATAGAAGACCAATAAAACTTGAAAGACCAATATAGATAAAAATCAAAGTAAATAACAAATTCATACAAATATTCAGCATTTCAAAATGATATGTTTTTTAATTTATCTTCAATACAATTAATAAAAAATTGTATAACCACAAAAAAAATCAAGTTAAATGGGAGAAACAAATATCTTTTTTATTTTTTCTTCAAGTATTTTACACCCTAGCTGAAGCTTTAGACTAGACCTTACATTTTAATTTATTTTACATTACATGAAAAAACGTCGATTTTGATTGATTTTTGGTCAATTTTGTTTTGATGTTTATTAAAGAATTTTATAAAATAAGGTATTTAGGTTGCCTGACAATGCATTACAATATTGTTAGTGGCGGAAAAATTGAATTGGTAATATATCTATCAATTAATCAATGCTTTTGAATATGAAGCATTTATAATCTTTTTTTAATCACATTGCATCTAAATTTTTAATCATATTAGTATATATTAGTGATGGAAAACGCATGAAGAGTTTAAATTTTTTTTCCACGGAATATAGAGTAATTGCAACCTAATCCGCTTATTTTATAAAAAGTCGGGAAAGTTGTCTATCAGGGAAGCTGGTTCTTAGCAGTGCAATAATACGGAGTCTTGAGTGAAAAAAAGTAGTCCTGGAACTTTTATCTCTTTTTACTTTTTTATCCCGAAGTTTGATGTAAACGTCTGCATGGAGCTGATCCTTCCTAGACACAAAAATAAGAGGGCAACTCCCCAACGCCCAAGATCATGGTTCCGGCTGGATTTTTTGTTCTGAAGAAATGTCTCACTGAAGCTAAGATATTGTCTGAATGATCGAATTGAAAATATTAAAACGTATACTACTTGATACGATGAACCTTGTGTATGTGAGGTTTACACTACCATGATCATTAATAGTTGTAATTAAACGATATCCAGGGAAAATTTACTCGTACATAATTAATAATTAATATGTAATGTATTATCCCTTAATTCAAAATGTAAGTATTCATACGTATAAGTTAATTATTTGTTATTAAAGATTAAAATATTCATTAATTAGGTAGCGTCATACTGATAACACCGTGCAACAGCATTATGGCCCCAGCCTGAAACCCACATTTATTTTTGTTATTTAAGCCTTAGAAAACGAATATGAACATTAAAACTATCAACTTCTATAGTTTTGGTCTATAAAATCTTTAGTTTTTTTGTTTTTTTAGGGTATAACTCTGGTTCAGTACCATATTTCGACAGGAAAGAACTATATAAATGAATATAAAATTAAATAACTTATTATTGAAAAAAATTCAGTATTTAAAAAATCAAATATTTATTACTTTATCTTGATTACAATTAATAAAAATTCTATATAACCACCAAAAAAATGAGAAAATGAGGGGCATTACATGGAACCTAATCTCTGTGTTATTTTACTTCAAGTGTTTTATATCAGTTTTAAAAAAATTTACTTAAAATGGTCGATTTTGATTGATTTTTGGTCAATTTATTTTTTAATATTTATTAAGAAATTTAAATATAATAAGCAGGCAAAGTTGCGTTAATATGTATTAAAATAATATTTTGAGGAAAAAAATGAATCGCTTATGAGCTTATAACTATTAATTTTTTTAAATGTGAAGTATTTATAAGCTTATTTAAATCGCTTACATCTAAAGTATTTTAGAATAAATTAATATTTATTAACGAATAAACAATTCATTTTTCCCCCCGAATATTATCGTAATCTATATTAATGTAACGCAACCAGCTGATTAGACCTAAATTTCTTAATAAATATTAAAAACCAAATTAACCAAAAGTCAATCAAGATTGACCTTTTTTTAAATTGATTTATAATGTCTATTCTATAATTTCAGCGAGTGGTTATATATAATTTTTATTAATTGTTATCAAGATAAAGTAATAAATAATTCATTTTTCAAATGCTGAAATGTTTGTATCAATTTGTTATTTTTTTTTATTTACATCTATATAATTCTTTCATGTCGAAATATGGCACTGGATCTGAAAGGATTTGAAGCATAGGTGCATTTTGTACGTCGGTGACATGTTAAATCCTATTTGTCTTCCAGATTTACTATAATTATAGACTAGTTTTACAAAGTTTATTGTATTACACAACCTTTCGAAGAAAAAAAAAGTAGTTAGTAGTCAGCCGATTCTTTGCAACTATGAAATTATTATTCAATTATTCTATGGAGTTTTTCTCAGCTACTTAATAACTACCTAATCCTTCTAATTCAACCAATCAATGAAGGAAAAACATCAATAGCTGACAACAAAGCACACTTTATGTTTTTTATATTTGGAAGGTAACGCCGTGTAAGGCTATGTGTATAATATTATTTCAATAAGGGTCCTTTCCAAAGCTGAAAGAATTCATGTACATTATCGGCAAAAAAATGTATTTGTAAGTGATGTCATAGTCACTCAACCTAACAGCTTTATTAGGGAAATACTACACTTAGTCTAAAAAGTTAGGAGTAGGAGACTATGGCCCCTTGGGCCCTATAAATTTGGCACCACAGCTTTACATGGTGCATTACTCTTTTTAAAATTAAAGCTTCATGTACCTTAGAGTGACATATCCGGAGGGTCCCATTTAAAAATAAAGAAAGACCAAAATCCTTTTTTTTTTTGTAAAACAATAAGAATCCATATTCGTTGCTAAATTTTACGAATTTCAAAATATGACCCCCATATGCAGGGGGTTCAAAGAGGGGAGTTATAGCCCCCCTCAATTAAGAAATTCTTGCTTTTTAATTAAATTTGTTTCGTCATTCAGGTAAATTATCTAGCAAATTTAATTTGCTGTGAATTATTGAGGATTATTTAAATTTTGTTTCCTTAGAATTTAATTTCCTGTGAATAGAAAAGGATTTTTAATTTTTTTGGCCAAAAAATTAATTTTCTGTAAATTGTTAAGGGTTTTCGAAAAAAATTTTTTTTTCCAAAAAATTTAATTTTCTGTGAATTGCTAAAGATTTTTGAATTTTTTTCGAAAAATTTCATATTGGAAATGTAATTTTTGAAATTTTTTTCATAAAAATTCTATTTCTTGTAATAAGCTATGAATTTTCGAATTTTTTTTTCAAAACATTTATTTTTCTTAGAATTATAATGATTTTTTTATTTATTTTTCCAAAAGTTTGATGTTTTAAAGAGATCTTTGAAATTGTTTTCAAACAAAATTAATATTTGAAAGCATTTTAGAAAAAATTTAATTTTTTGAAACTTTTTTTAAAATATTTTATTTTGAAACTTTTTTCCCCTAAAAAAATAATTTTTTCATTTTTTTTATATAAAAATTAATTTTCAATAATTACTTAAGGATTTTTTAATCTTTTTTCTCGATTTTTTTTATTTTTTATGAATAGATAAGGAGTTTTGATCTTGTTATCCAACTAATTGAATATTTGAAATTTAATTTTTGAATTTTTTTTCCTAAAAAAAATAATTTTTTGTCAAGAGCTGTCATTTTTTTTTTTTTTTCAAAACAATAATTTTCTGAGAGTAGCTATGGATTTTTGAAATTTTTCCAACAAATATAGTATTTCAAAACTTTTTTAAAATTATTCCAACTATCCACCCAATACTGCAGACTTTTTGAAATATCTAGGAGTAAAATAAGTAATATTTCATTGATTTAATTTTGCATTGATAATGGGTGACATTGATTTCATGAATGAAATACAATTGGATAGATAATGGGGAAGGAACGTTGTTTAGTTATATTTGTTAATTTACAAAAAAAAAAAAAATGGAGTAGCGTTCTCTTGCGGCAATATAATTCAACTCTCTCAATGATAATATTGTTAAATATATTTATTACCTTTAAATTCAAATTCAAAATTGTAATTGGGGCTCAAGAAAAATAAATTTAACACGGCGTTACCTCGCTAAAACAAAAATATCCAATATTTTGGTATCAGCTGTCGATTCCCTCTTCCTACTTGATGTGTCATGGTTTTAGTCCTTTTGATAAACAAACGAAGTAATAAGCTTTAAAGCTATACATACTTATAATCCGTTTCCAACAGGACAGGAATCGAAGTTTTTTGTTGATCCCTCGTCGTTTACATAATATTTATATTTGCTATTTTGTCATTTATATGAAGATATTTTTGCTATCTTATAGAAATACAAATTTATAGAATATTACTAACCAATATGCTAATATAGTATCCAAGGTTAATAGCAATACAAGGTCAGACCATCATGTAATCGGGCTTGATAGAATTTTCAATTTGATTTATCCTACCGTCTGATGGACAAGAGAGACAGATTTTTAGAAAACAAGCAACCAATCATAGTCTATGACGTCACTATTGGTACAACTTTCAATTTGATGTATCGTACAGACTGATGGGCAAGAAAGACATATCTTGACAAAACACGCAACCACTCATACACCATGACGTCAATATTAAAAAGAATGGTGGAAGTTAAACATCAGTCGTTCATGCGTTAGGGTATAACCTTTTGTGTATTATTAAACGTGACAGTATCGAATAAAATACTATGTAAATTTCAATATTACGAAATATGTATATGATATATATAACACAAAAATACTACTTGAATACAGTGTTACTTTTAAAACGGTGAAGAAATAACATGATGGTGAGAGTCTGGGAGTAGATAAAAGATATATTTGAGTTGGTATCATGGACTTATTTGGCTAACTAAAGGATGATTTTTGACCTTTTTTCTGTTTGTCTTCGGAGGAAAGATTGCGCAATAAAACGACGTGTGTAAATTCAAATTCAAAATTGTATTGGGGGCACAAGAAAATTATATTAAATGGAATAACCTTTTTAATTTATTTGTGTTGTAATCCCAGGATATAGACTATCACACCACCTAGCGGATAATATATTTTTTTAAGTATGCTCATCCCATATTCGATATTACAAACTTTCATGTCAAAGGAACACGTGAGTCACCAAATATCTATCTAACATTTGGATTAAATTCATTTAAGTTATTTCCTACCGGAACACTTTTCAAGCTAACCTTCACGAGGCCCAAAGTTAAATATTGTGATTCTACTTACTTTATGATATCATAGGCATAATTGGGATATTTTGTATCAACTGTTTTGTAGTATGGGTTTCTGTCTCCTTGAGAGTATATGGCATTTGCGTATTCCAATGGTATTTTATATCCAAAACACAGAGGCAAGGAAGGAATCGACAATATGATGGAACACTAAACTAGGAGGAAAAAGTTGAAGATAAAATTAGTGAGTGAATCATGAATAACAGGGGCGTCCGGGGGTGGGGGGCTAGAGGGGTTGTAGCTTTTTGCTTTTACTAGATTTTTTTTTTTTTGCATAAAATAAATAATTTTCTGTGAATACTTTTGGATTTTTGAAATTTTTTTCCGAAAAAGAAATATTTAAAAATTTTTTGATATTTGAAATTTTTCATTTTTGATATTTGAAATTTCATTTTTGAATTTCTAGTGAATAAATCATGATTTTTGAATTATTTTTCAAAAAATTTATTTACAAAAAAAAATCAAAAACCAAGACACCCCTTACAACCCCAAAAAAAAAAAATAATAATAATGTATATATATAATCCTGTGGACGCCCATGAATAGATACGTATTAGTTTTAACTTATTTGTTATGAGTCGTCATTAAAGGTTTTAAAATATTATTATACTTTAATAATCATAATATTAAATTTATTCAGATATATAAAAAACTACAATGTGAATTTTTTTACTTTGAGTCTTTCAATTTTATAAATATTGTAGTATTTATGATAAATAATTCCCGAGAACTAAGAAAAAACAAATGGAACACAAACTAAATGTGAAAAAAAGTCTTTTAAACTTATGGGTTGAGTGCAAATATTGTTATTTTACGAGAGTAAGTTTTATAAAGGGATCTAGGAAAACTCACCTTTGCAAAATTTGAGGTGGGATTACTCACTCTGGGAAAATTCTATTTGGAAAAAGCTCCTTTATATAATGTTAATATTATTTATATTAAGTATAGAAAAATATTAAAGAATCACCATCGGAAATTTTTACTAGAATCACATCCAAAATCAGTATTGGGATTTTTTTTTTTTTTTTTTTTTTTTGAATAGTCCCATGACTAGTACAGAGTAAACTAATTTTTTTGTTTTAATGTCAGGTATACTATAATTCATAAATTATTCCAAAACCAGTTAATTCTGTTCTAGTACTTTTTAAAAGTAGTGTATTCTAGTATTGGTAATCTATCCGTTAAATTGAGATCCCCAGCTCTCTAATTGAGGTATCGAATTATTCATATTAATGATATTTGTATGGGTCAAAATCAAAAAAAAAAAAAAATGGAAATAACTTTTTAGAAATGAACTGCTCAGATTTTGACCTCCAATATTTTTCAAAATAATACAGTTATTAATTATGAACTAAATTATGGAATGATGTTCAATTATACAAATAGTCTAAAAATATGTTTTCCCTTGTAATTGGAAAGATATTCCTTTAAAATATTTTATAAATTTAAAATCTATGATTATGCTTAAAATTTAAGTATTTGGCATTAAGTCAACCCCATTTCGCTAATTAAAAGAAAATAAATAAATAAAAAATGGAAATTGATTAACATAGTAATGAGGAATGTTTCCATTTGTAGTTCAAATTTATCTCTTGTAAATTATTAAAACTGTGATTCAAAATTGACTAAAGTGGAAATTGGCAAATCATAAAAACTTAATAGAATAAGAGCCATAAAAAAATACACATTTTCCAAAAATTCCATTTTATATTTTCCCTGAAAAAAAAGAAAAACCCCACATATTATTTCCAAAATCACTAAGGAAATAATTTTTCGCAAAAAAGATTATAAATTTATCTTCAAACAATGAATTCAACTTTTAAAAAGGAATAAATTAAAAATGTCTAGAACATTTTTCGTTGCTCTAAGCCCCGCTTACACTAAAACTGTCCCTGGGCATAAGGCGCCATATTGAAAGAAAATCTGATGTATATTAAAAATATCCGTGACTTTACGCAAATCTTTGAAAAAGTATATATTTTTGTGAATCTAAGATGTGCTAAAATTAGTCAACACTGATGTCAATAATTAAAAATAGTTTTTTTGAAACGGTTTAACTTTAAGATCAAAGTTATTTAGAGGATTTTTAATTAGTTATTAATTAAACACTATTCAAGTTATTTATGAATGTGATATCCTTCAAAGTTTCTCAATTGCTCTTTTCTTCACATAAAAATAATGATATAGCAATCTTCTAGATTAATTTCTACATTCCTGTTAAACTATTTATTCTAGATAAACTCACCGCTAAAATGAAGTAACTTGATTTGTTGGAAATCATTCTGAGGATATTTGGGTCTATCCACAAGAGATAGCTATGAGAAAGTGATAATATAAATCGTTGACTGGTAAAAAAGTATACGCTCTGCTTTTCTCTATGAATGTAAATGTACTTTATTTCTCTCACTTTGGTTTGTAGAATGTCCTCGTATGTAAGTCAAATCCGTTTTCTTTTTATTTTTTTATTTTCTTCTTCTTACGAAGCAGGCACTAAAACCATCAAGGGGGCTTGAAGATTTGTTTGGATTATTATGTTGATTCATATAATCTTTTAGTGACATTGGAGGGTGATGTTGGTGAGATTTGTCACTATATTTTTGGTCATCATATTTTCTATTGATACATGCAAGCGATGGGAAAAAGTAATTACTCCATTTTCAATTGCATTTTTGATAAAAACGATAAATTGCTAAGGTTGTGTCCAGTCCAAATTAAGCAGTTCTATTTGTCCCGGTATCGGTTCTTTCATTTCAACGGTTGGTCTCAGTCTCGGTTCAGCTTTATCGGTTACTTAAGACATTGGTTTTCAAATGGGGCCGTGAAGGGAGGCTAAGGAGGTGACCGGGGGGGGCTGTAAAATGTAGAATAGAGGATTGCTTTCAGTCTACACATGAACAGTACAATTGTTTCGTATAAAGGGGGACTCAGCTAAAAATGTATAAATGTAGGGGGCCTTGGCATAATAAAGTTTGGGAAACCATGGCCTAGGATATATTATAGTTATCAAGGGGTTTAAGGTACCACACGGTTTAAAAAGCCTTGTTGCGGATCAGGATCCATAATCTGCCCTTCCCTATACTCTTTAAACCGTGTGGTCCCTAAAACCACTTTTTCAGGTCCATAAAAAGCCTTTAGCTAATTGAAACCCAGATATAACCATATCACTCTGCCAATGTAAAAAAATCAATTGAAAACGTTGCAATTGCATACAAAACAAAAATCGGGAAATTGACTTATTGATTAAAGCTAATTTATTCTATATAATATATATTGTATATTCTTTATATATTCTAATAGGAACAAAAGCACAAGAACCGAGACCGATAAGCAATATATTCGGTTCGACTTTGTCGGTTCCGGCTCTAATGGTTCAAGAACCAGACCCGCTTGAAACGCTAGGCTGATAAGGGCACAACCTTGTAAATGGGTAGTATTGAAATACTTTTCTTTTTTTAACTTTTGTAATTTTTTTATAAAAAAATTCAAAAACAAAGCCTTTTGTTAACGTATTGGAATTGACTCAATACTGCCGATTCCCCCGATACCTATGCATAATCATAAATATGGATAAGATGACTTATTTGAGCTCATTTTTGTGTGACAAAATTGCGGTAGCAAATCAATAAAATAGATAGACTAGACAATGTTGTTCTGACGAGTCAGGACAAGAGGACTGACTTATACATTTTTCATTCCTAGGGCAAGCATATAAAACTCAGTTAGGAACTTGAGACAGTTCAAGACCATTTGTGATCCAAATCAGTAAAATCATAGAAAATAGCTTTTTGTTTATGTCGCAAATTTTATAGTGCTTTTGGTGCAGTGAGGCAGTTGAAATTAGATCAGAGGGTGAGGGACAAGGATACGGACTTAAAATATCTAACACAGGAGGAGCATCAAATTCCTTACTATGAGCCAACCAATAATTAATTGACTCCTGAGCACGGAAAGTACTTAACTTTTTCAAGTTAAAATTTATAAACACCTAATTATGATTGATAAATTTATGTTGTTGTGGTTTTTTATCCGTAATTAATATCAGAATCAGAATCTGTACCTGAATCGTCCATAACAAAGATATCGGTACACCCCTAAACGCAATATATTGGACCTATAGAGTATTTTATTTTTAATCACGATTTTAGAGTATAATTACAATTCAGAGTCATATTTTGACGTTAAATAACTATATAGATGAAAATTAAAGATAATAACAAGAGATAAAAAACATTCCAATATTCGAAAATTAAATTATTTATTCACTTATCTTCAAAACGGTTCCTATAAAATGTGCCTAATCATTCAAAAATTAATGGAACAACCAAGCTCAATGGACAATGCGCTCTAGAGAAATTTTTCTTTTGAACTCAATATGCGTAGTTCGCGCCTCAGTCGTTTTTAGAGAAAGAAAGCCACTTTATTTATATGTAATGGATAACTGATTCTTAGGTCAGATAGAGGAAATCAAATACTATAATGTTTATTTATCAATACAGCTTTTTCTAACCAATTAAAGAAACAAATAGCAAATGAAGGATCGTACATGTAAGCTAACATTAATTATTGTATATTTTTGTCAATTGCTTTATGTTATTAACATTAAAGATGGCGTTAGTGTAGGAAAAATATTCTAATTATATTTAAATTTTTATATATATATTTTTAATTATACCTTAAAATAATTTAGACAAAAGGTAACTCTTGTTATAGAGAGAGATGTAAGCACACCCACGACCTTCTAAATAATGAACAAAAGAGAAGAAAGAGCACACGCAAGAACAACGGTTGCAACAACCGGGTTTTTTTCTTTAATTCCTAAACTTACTTGCTGTTTTTTTTTTTACAAAAAGGGCATTTACTTATGGGGTTGTGCATATCTATAGATGTGTCAGTCTTTTTTTTTTAGAACAAAGGACCACGGTCCAGTCAATGTTACTAGAAAAAGGTTAGGCAACAAGAAAATGCCCTGGCAAGCACAGCAGATTTATTAAATAAATCTATCTTCCTTTCTATTTCTGGTGACGTCATTAGGACGAGTCTTGGTTATTGATACTTCATAAATTTAAAAAGTAAAAATTTAAATAAATGATATCATTAGTACAGAAGTGGTTGTTACTTTATATTTCTAAAGAGATATTTTAGCCAAAATCCAAGCCTTCCCTCTTGCAAGCCCTTTCTGGAATCGGGGATATGAACGCTTCTTGAATTTCTACAAATAGCCACTGCACAGACTCTTTTAGTTTAATTTACCTAATTAAATTAAACATATCAAAAATACTATAAATATTTACATATTTATTAACATGTGTGACGTCTATATCGTAATAATTTATAAAATTAAAAAACTTACTTTAGGCATTATCTTTAGTAAAATAATATCACTTAAGAAATATTGAGTAACCACAATTATTTACTTTCTAAATTTATCACGTATAAATAACCAAGACTCGTCCCAATGACGTCACCAGAAATAGAAAAAGAGATATTGATTTAATAAATCTGCTGTGCTTGCCTAGCTGTTACCTAACCTTGTTCTACTAACATTGGGTCCAGTCCAGTCCCACTTGTCAGACTTAAAAAAGGTAAAATAAATCCCTCGTGACGTAATTGAGAGTATTTTTCCTTTCTTTATTATTCTGTTATATAATAAATTTTATAACTAAGTAAAAATATAATATGTTCATATCGTAGTTCGTGCTGCGTTGGTACTCTTCCAATATTTCGGAGAATACACTCCGCCAGGACTCCCACCGCTTTCTGTTTTCTTTTGCACTCCCTGAAGTCGTGCTCCAATGTCCGCGTCTCATTACAGTGACTACAAAGGATCCACTCATCGTGAAGTACTCTCGACGTGAAGGAGAAGCCTCGATGTTTTTGTATAAGATCCCATATTTTTTTTTACATATTCTTTTGTCTTTCCTTTTTCCATTGAAGCCCTCATAAAACAATGGAGTTCATCCGAACTTGGATCCTGCAAACGCAGTCTTCTTTTGATGGAACATTCATAGCCACGTGCATGGGTTTAGGTCTTATGGTCGGGCTGAAGGGACCGCTTCAGCATCACTATTGGAGAGTGAGTAGTTTCATTGCAGTTTAAAACATCAATGATAGAATTTAAGCTCAAATTCCTTCGTATTTCCATAGACAAATGTATTTTTATCTCCTTGACGTGGTCCACTTGCTCCCAATGACTTCCAATATATATGTTCTTGATCTTCGTTTCCAGTACCAAGCTTTTGATTGGCGTTTGTTTAGTAGCGTACACGAAGTTTCACTTACAGGTTACATACAAGGACTTTTCCCGGGAAAATTGACCTGTGATGCTCTCTCATACCAGGAGAACGGAAGAAGTTTTCAAGGAAGCATCACATCTATCATACCCAACCCCGTTTCTCCATTTGCAATCTCCTATGTATTTTGGTATATTTACGTATGCAATGCCCATTTTTTTCATTTCTTGGCACACTCCTTGATAAATGGTAGACATTTCATAATATAGGTTATGATTGGAAGTATCGTTGTATTCGAATATTTTATTCTGTCAAGTGTTTCGAACTTATGTTTTCTAATTGATAAAATCATTAATTATATTTTATTGTCTATTTTTTTAATGTCATTTTCCATAGTGATGATATTTCCTAATATTGTTACCACTTTTACAAGACAGATTTTTAAAGCTGTTATCATTATTTTTTAATTCTTGAGGAGATAAGATGTGAACATAAAGTGTAACCACGATTGTTTGTGCTCATAAATGACGGGATGTAACATTGAGGAGTTATAATTGTAATTATTTGGCCCGAGTGTAGAATTTAGGATAGAAAACGAAGACATTCCTGCCTATGACCAAGCTTGATTCGGAGTAGGATTTTTGTGAATTTCCTTCTCCTCACAGCTAATTAAATGAAACGTCACATCAGTTTATCAGCTATCCTCTTATACATTGTTCAAATTGTCAGGGGTACCATGTTAATTTTCGGTTGTTGTTCTTTTAGTTATTTTGCATAACCAAAAAATTTATGATTAACAATCCTAGGCATAGGTTCAATAATTAAAAAGATATCTAGCTAATATATATTTAGGAGTGATATGTTTCTAATGATGGATTGTAAATACTAATAATTACCTTAAAATACCAAACACAACAACAAAAACTATGAAGTTCCTCTCACTTTACAAATCATAATTATCTAATTTAGATAATTATATCATGCCTAATAAGTGGTTACTATGGGAAGCTCCTACATAATTATTAAATTGGATTGAGGCTGGTGTAAAGCTCTACACCATTGGTGACATTAACACAGTATTGTTTTTCTTCTTTTTTTTTTTGGAAAATAGCAAATGTTCCCCTTATTTTATTAAATTTTTTAAAGAATATTAAAAACTAAATTGACCAAAAATCAATCAAAATCTCTCTTTTTTAATGGCATTTTTTTAAATATTGAAATATAAGGCCTTATTTTTTACTTCAGCTATGATATAAAGCACTTGGAGAAAAAATATATATAAGACATTTGCTTGTATGTAAAATCCTTCATTTTACTAGATTTTTTGGTGGTGATATAGATTTTTATTGATTGTTATGAAGATAAAGTAATGAATAATTCATTTTTTAAATGCTGTAATGTTTGTATCAATTTGTTATTTACTTTGATTTCCATCTATAGGCAGTTCTTTCATGTTGGAATATGGCACTGAATTATAGTTATACCCTACAAACTTGTTTTTTTTTAAAGGCTTTAAAGGCCTAATTTGTCGAGGTTGAAAGTTTCAATGGTTATTTTCGTGTTCTTTGTCTTATATAACAATAATAAATGTGGGTTTCAGCCTGGGGACAAAAATGTTGTTGCATGGTGTAATCGATATCGTTGTCATTATAAACTAAAAAAAATGAATCCAATGTATCTGTTAATTTCTACGGAATACAACTTTTTAATTCCTATAATTTACAAATTTCTACCAATAAAGTTAAAGCAAGAACATAATTGTTTTGTTAATTATGACACAAAAAAATGAAAGAAGACCATTTGAAAATATTGTTGTGCATTCTTATTTTGAATAGTAAAAAAATATTACGACATGAAGAGGTTGCGTTAATAACATAAGTGGAAAATATTCCGAATATTATAACTACTTCATTAAATGTTCGACATTAACCGACTAAAGTCGGATTACTACATCTATCGTGCATTTACACGTATAAATGTATAACGGGCCATGTGGAAAATTGGGTATTTGCAAAAGGCACGAGTAATTTTTAAAATTTCCGATAGAGTGGTTAATTTACTTTCATTTAAATTGTCAGGTAAAATGATTGTGGGTTATTTGATTATAAAAAAATGTCATAGCAAGCAATTTTATAGTAAATAATTTCATTCCAAGACTTTTATGAAGTTCTCAAAGAGAAGGAAGTTACATTTCGAAAGACCGTATCAAATCTGTCGGGTGGATATGGAACAGGCTTAAAGTGGAGCAATTGCACAAACCCCGCCTGCTTCCAAACAAATAAGTGCATTTGCAAAAATAAAATAAAAAAAGGTTACCTCTGTAATAGCAAGTACCATAATAAGACAACATATTGTAACAAGTAGTTCTTTTGGTTAATATGTTTATGCTTAGGATATATGTAAATATAATTAGGCAAAAAAAAATCCATGTTCAAAATGATGATTTTTTGAAATTGTTATATTAGACATTAAAGAATATTTTGAAATATGTTTTGTTGTTTTTTTTGTCTATTTTGAATTGACTAATAAAATTGCTATGATATATACAACATTTTAGTTCGAGTATTATGAAATAATATCAACGGTTCTAATGTACATTTTTATTAAATCATTAGTTGTTACTATAGTCATCATAACATACACGCATTTTATCACGTTTATTCAAATTGCTCACCTGTCTATCATACATTTTAGTATTAAAAAAAAAATACCTGTACCTTTGGGTTGCAGAGGAGCCCCTTGAGGATAAATAATCACCACCAAAGTTTCACATACCTTTACAGTTTATAATTAAGTATAATATCAAAAATAGATGAAGGCCTTGAGTTCTGTAGAATAACGAGGATCTTTGATGCTCATGGAAGTAGAGGCTGTGGGCTTTGAACCACCGTTTGGAGCAGCAGTTTACTTGCATAACCAATTAGCCAGCATGTATTACATGATATCAGAAGGGGTCCTAGATGGTCAGGCAAGTGGTGGCTGTGGTTTTTGACCCATCTTAATTACTCTTTTTTTTTAGAATTTACATAAGAAATAAATTTACTTAAATTACTTTAACACTAAAATTTTTGTTTATTGTTAATTTATCTCCAAGAACCATCCTAAAAATTGTTTTCACTTTACTAGTCCCTTACTTTCCAAAACTAGTAATTTGATTATCTTTAACCCAACTTGATTAAATGCTGAAGAACTGGAGACTTGATTAATTAGCACTCAAGAACTTGATGAATTGATCCTCACATAAGGAATTTATAATTGCCCTCACATCTTCCTTCGATGTAAAATTTAGAATAGGTTCATGTATTTGTACTAAAGAATAAAAACTTGATATAAACAAATGATTTGACCCTATTTTTAAATTTAAATAGATTATAATATATTCAAAAAAATTCTATACCATATAATATTATTTAATATAATTGTGTTTACACAGTCTTTCGCCAGAAGAAAACAAATAAATTGCAGCCAGAGATTAGCCAAGTACAATGGTACTTGTACTTAATGATGCTTCAGTCCCATAATTCAGTACTTTTACCTAAGTTAAAATAGTCACACTTTTGAATACTTCAGTGCTTTTAACAGAAATTAATGGACAAAAAATCACTTATTTTGTTAAAAAATGATTTTAAATAATGAATCTTATTATGAAGCGGTACAGTTTACACGTCAATACGTAATTACACGTAATTGCTTCACGCAACCTTTCCTCCAAAAATACAAAACAAAAAAAGGCCAAAAATTAGTTGGTGGTAGTTAGCCAAATAAGTCCAGCCCACCAATAGCTCTTTATCTCTGAGAATTGTTATCGAGAAAACAATGTTTAATTTACAATAACAATTTTTATTTATTACAGATATTAAACTATTTATTACTTTTCTAAGTTATGAAAAATTTAATTAATACTGAAATCTTTTTTGAAAAAAATATAAAATTTGAAATTTAATTTAATTTTAAAAATAATTTTTTCCAAAATATAAAATTTTAAAAATTTTCTCCAATAAATTTCATTTTCCGTTAATAGATGATTTAATGCTTGAATTTTTTTTTCCAAAAAATTTATACTAGAAATTTTATTTTCTAAAAATTTATTTTTTGGAGAACAGTTGGAAATTTTTGAAATTTTTTCCCAAAAATTTTATTTTTTGTTTAACAGCTACGAATTTTGGAAATTTTTATCCGAAAAATTAAACTTTTGTGAATTTCTTTGAGTTTATGAGTTTTGTTGTGAACAACTGTAGATTTTTGATATTTTTTCTATAAAAAAAATTAATTTTTTGTTAGTGTTTGTGGAGTTTTGAAATATTTTAAATATTAATTTGTATATTTGAATTTTAAAAAAAAAAAGAAATTTAATTTTTGTAATTTTTTCCTGAAGAATATAATTTTTAGATTTTTTTTTCAAAAACCAAGCCTCCCTCAAAATATAGTCCTCTAGATTCCCCTGATAGCAAATTGGTATGTTTTAATTATTACTTAAAATATTAAAGAATGGGCATCAGGAATTTTTATTAGAATTGCATCAGAATCGGGATTTTTTGGAATCGTCCCATCACTAAAATTATAAACAGGTCCAAAAATGTAAATGCTTATTTCGACATGTATCAATAATATTTTATTCATTGTTTGTATAGTTTCATTCAACAACGCACTTTTTTGCTCGTAAAAATGTCTAATTTTGTGCCCACAAACTACGATTTGCGGACATCATTGATTTTCTGTTACCAATTGAAGAAAAACGCTTCAAGTGTTTGTGGAAGCTTACGGTGGACATGTTCTATGTAGACCACAATTCTTTCGGTCGTTAGAAAAATTCCAAAGTGGTGATTTTGACGTGAGAAATGAAGACAATGGTGTGAGTGTTCTGGGACCATTGGGGTGTCATATGTTATGACCATCTACAACCCGGTAAAACTGTTAATGGTGATCATTACCAATAGCAATTGTCCTATTTGAACCATGCTATACGCCAAAAACGCCCAAAATATGAATCCAGGCAACACAAGTTAATTTTCCTTGATGACAACGCACTTCCGCATCGCTTTATAGCCATAGGATTGATGGCTAATTTGCGGCCAAAGACAAACAATTTTTTTTTGGAAAGGCATCTATAAATTGCCTGAAATATGGGGAAATATGTGGCTAACGAAGGCCCATCCTTTGAAAATTAAATTTGTAACTATTTTTCACAATAAACGTACAAAAAACTTAAAAAATCAACTTGGCCCCCTTTTCTTGATTTCAGCCTTTTCCCTAGAATTTTGTAAACTTATGATTTGTGAACGATCGCTCAATCACTCAAAAATAGCTCACCTTATGATTCTTCTTTTTATTATAGAAAAACTGTTCATTTTGCCATATTTTGTATGAAAATAGCTCATTTTTTGAAACTGGTATGAAATAAATATAGAAAGTTTAGGTTCTAGTTGGATTACATAACAGCTTTTTATGATTATTGAACGATATTTTCGAGGGAAAATCTAACTGCTAAAACTCTCCTTCATTAGGCACACTTTTTGGAGGTAAAATACTTATAAAAGGGAATCAGGGTTATAATTACATGACCAGATTTTGACAACAGCCAAAGAGAGGAAAGATAAATCTGTTCAATCATCTCCATTGAAACTTGTACCAAATGAGAAATACTTTTGCACCAACCCGCAAAATCCTAACCTTCCGTTAATGCAAAGGTTGGACGTAATATCAGTTGTGGCGATGATGCGATGCTTTGTCTAACATGACTCCTGAGTATTGCCAACTTCAAATTTCCTTAAACTACTGATGTGGACATCTTTTAGTATGTTTAAAACTACCAATACTGATCAAAGACAATATTAACAGAAGAAAATCTTTCTAAAAATCTTGATTTTTCCATATAATACCATCAAAATTTATGAATAAATTATAATAAGTATATAACTTTTATAATTATTCTTGTAAAACTGTATTTTTCTTGAAATACAAATTGCTCAATTTTGATATTTCGGCTGCACATTTTTTTTAAATTTAGCAATTTTTTTTTTTTTTTTTTTGCTCATTTTGGTCCAAAAATGGCTCAAAAATCCGAAGTATAATGATAATAAATATAAAAGTGTATAAGAATTAAGGGTTCAATAACCTATTGAAAAGAACTTGGGTCGTAAAAGTGACGTAAGAAAAGCACTCACAATGCAATACACCAACTATATAGTTGAGTCCATAGAATAACAGGGTGAAAACTAACCTAATATTTAGTGCCTATTCAACTTTAATTAAAAAAGAAGTCTGTTATGTGGTACGTATATTAACACCGAGTATGCCTTTAAAATAAAAACGACTTTTTTGCAATTAGAGATATTGGATTTAAGAGATTAAAAAGAGTCATTATATACCCATAATACTGTCTATATGTATAGGTACAACATAATATTTTAATGCATCTAGAGAAACAGGATTAGATATTTGAATATAAAATACATGTATGCTTTTACTCATAACAAAACACCAATGACGTTCACCTACTTTAATATATTTTACTTTCTGTGTTTTTAGATATCTAAAAATATATTTGTTGAAATTATACAGCTGTTATTTCAATAAAAACTTATTTAGACAGTAATATTCAGTGATGAAAACCCGGTGTGTTTTATAGCTGGAATGTTTTTGGTTTTTTTGTTTGAAATTGGTAATCTGAAGAATGAATTTCCTTTCCATTAGCAGTTGTCTTTATTATTTAATTCCTGAGAGTGAACATCCTTTCCTAAATAGATTCAATAATATTCAAAACCTGATTGAAAATTCGTGTGTGCTCATAAAGACGGGAGGCTCCGTAACCCTCAGGATTTGTGCGGAGTTATAATTGAAAGTAATTGTTGAACTCAAAGTAGAATTGGGAATCGATATCGGTGTAATTCTAGCATATGTCCTTGTTTATATCTTACCTCCCTTGTCACAGCTGATTGTAGCTGATCTAATGAAACGACATGAACATTATTCTTTGCTCCTCATCAATATTCTTCATATTGTCAGGATTACCATGTTGATTTTCGGTTTCTTTTTTTAACATATCCATTCTACACTGGATTTTAATCATAATTAATACTCTATGCTGTATTCTAGACCCGGTTAATTTTCTATTGATGGGCACATGGCCATTGTAACTTGTATATGGTTAAAATTTCGTATTATAAACAGTTGATTTACAAGAAGAATAGAAAATAACTGTTTTTCGACATTTTATGAAATTTGTAAACTTTGGTACATGTGTTTATCATTACTACATAGCCAGGCTATTAATTCGAAATTATTATGAATTAGCGTTTTTCTCTTTTTTTTTGACATTTAATCTTTTAAAGACAGAATGAGGATGGTTCGTTGTTTCAGTATAATTGTAAGTACCAGATCCCAAGCCCTAACTTGATCCAATCACCAAAATTGTACATTAAAAACGTCATTACCTGACATTTGCTAATTTGTTGAGTTCTTTGAAACTAAAAATTATGAGCCATGGCATCCCCAGATCCCAGTATACAAGGGTTAACCGATTTTTTGTTCCTTGTTTTTTCAGATTCAACAAAAAGACGTTTATATATTTATTTTATGTGATAAGTAGGGAAGAACATTTGGATTTTTGGATTTTACCAGAAATTATTTTCGTTATGGAAGAAAAAAATTTGGTATTTAAACTTTAATTTTTAAAAATATTTTCCAAAAAAAGATATTTTTTGTGAATAGCTTTTTAGATAGATTTTTTTTTTTGTTGCAAAAAGTTTGATTTTTGAAAATAACTGTGGATTTTTGAAATAGTTTTCAGAAAATTTAATGTTTGAAAAATAATTAGTCAAATTTTTTTAACAAGAAATATAATTTTCTGAGAGTCTATGGATTTTTGAATTTTTTTTTCAAAAAATTTAATATTTGAAAGTTAATTTCTGTATTTTTTTTTCCTAAAAAATTCATATTTTCAGATTTCATTAAAAAAAGTTTCATAATTGAAATTTTATTTTGGCAATTTTTTCCAATTTTTTGTACACAAAATTAGATATTTTAATTTTTTTGTGAATACTTTCAGGTTCATGTGAGTCAACATATGATTCTGAGCACAAAATTGTAATTATATTCGACTTTTTATTGAGATAAAAGGTGATCAAAAGTTTGGGAAGGAACGCGAGAGAAGAACGAGCCGTTCGGAGAACCCAAAAAAAAACCTTACAAATAAATATGCTTAAAAGAGGTCTACGCTTACAGTAAGTGTCAGTTTAAGTGAGACAAAAAACAAACCAAGAAAAATGAAAAACAGTAACGTAAACTGGAAAACGAACTTTTGGGACCTCAACATGTAGCCACCCTCACCTCCAGACGTAAACCCATTGGACAACTCTATCTAAGAGTGACTGGAGGAGAAAGTGTGTGATACTCCTCACAGTAGTTTCAAGTCCATAGAGGCTTCCATCAATAAGGAGTGGACCTAGCTTTAGTCTGACAACATATTATACATAGGTCTGCAAGAGAGGCCTCGTACTGAGGCAATTATTTGAACTAAGGTCTCACATATTGAATAAAAGTAGTGCCCAGAATTATTTTCAAATTATTTTGTTAAATAAATGTCCTCACAAAATCTCTTGTCTAAATTTTAATCTTGAAAAAACAAAAATAAATTGTACTACTAGATAAGATCAACCCTTTATTACAATTTAAAAAGATTTGCCGTCAATAAAAGGTCAATTTTGATTAGTTTTTTTATTTGTATTCTTGAAGAATATTTTATAAATAGTTAATGTAAGGCTGCGTGAAATATGTTCCGAAATTAAATATAATTAAGTCAATTATTTGTAATAAATAATTAATATTTAGAGACAAAGGAATCAACTCCAATTTAAAAATGATTCATATCCAATGTACTTTATTAGTATTTATTACAGATTAAGTAATCTAATCGACTTATGTGCATGTAATTTATAAGCTTTTTCACGCAACCTTGAAGTGAGAAATATACATTCAATTGCAACACATAATCTACTATAATAGAATGTTCTAATTGCATGTTTGTATGTCCCTAATATCAACGCATAGGGTGTTTATTTTAAAAACAGAGACAGATACAAGCTTTGGATATAAAATAAAAGTTGTTCGGAATTCTGAGTTACGTACTATGTTTTATTCTGATCTGTACAGATTGATGGGCTCTGGAAAGCAAGTTGTTTGTAAACGGGGAATATATCTTTTTTCCCCATAAAGCAAGATATATTCCCCGTTTCTCAAAGTTTTTTTTGATTCATCAGTTGTCGATACGAAATACACCAAAAAACGAATTATTTACTTATGGAAAACGGGAGAACGTTTATTGAAACCGAATTAAAAAAGGGAATTAGGTAAATGAAGTGAGAAGAAGATTAGCGAGTTAGTCTGAATATGTATCCTCATTATAGTTGAAGGAGGACCATGTTTCTAATTATGATGACCAAAGGAAAGGAAGAACTTCAAATTTTGGTCGATTGACGAGTTTTACTAAATTCTGGAGTTATTTAAAGCATTAATATAATAATTCGGAATAAGATTTATAATATGGGTACATCCTAGTATATAAGGTTTTTACCTTATCGGTCTAGTGGTTCAGGCTCTTGAACCCCTAGAACAAACAAAGTTGAATCAAGACCGCAATATGTATATTGCTTATCCGTCTCTTTTCTTCTGCTTTTGTTCTTATATACAATTTATTAAGAAAATACAATATATGAAGAAAAAAATAATAATAGGTTTAATCAATTAGTCAATTTTCAGAGTTTTTATGGCACAGTTGTATCTTAAATACGAATAGCTAAGGGGTTCTTATTGGTATGGAAAAGGGGATTTAGGGACCAGACAGTGTAAATAAAAGAGGGAAGGGATAGGGTAGATTATGCGTCCAGGTCTGCCACTAAGATTGTCGAGGCCCTATAATATGATAACTATAATATTTCTTAAGCAAGGGGTTCTCTAGCTTTACTATGCGAAGATCCCCCCCCCTACACTAATCCATTTTTAGCTAAGGACCCCTTTATAAGAATCAAGTGTAGACTGAAAGCAATCCTAAATTCACCATTTTTTTTTTTTTTAATTTGGCTTCAATTAAAATTTAATACAATAATATAAAGATTAAAGTAATAATAAAATACATCAAGAGGGATTGCAATAAAATTAATCATGAATATATGTTATGGCTTAAAATTAACCACCCTGATCAAAGCCCAACCTTTCAATATTAACATCTTATGTTTTTTACAGACAATGTAAAATTATGCTAATGTATGAAATATGAAAAGATTAAAATTAAAACAGACAATCAAACAAAAACTATGTCTTCAATGTTCTTGTCTTCATCAACAGGTAACTTCTTACTAAACATTTAAGGGTTGAGTAGAACATTGTTGGAAAAATTGAACAATGCCTGCGGCTTACTTCCATTCTCGATCGTAACGGGGATCCTTAAGGAAAAGGCTGCGTATCTTGCTGCAGATGCTTTGAAAATTTTCCTCAGAGAGTGAAAACTTATTGGACACTCAGACAGCCCTAGTTTCTGGGTTCCTGACCTTTGGGCATTCCAAAAAGAATGTAGGCAAACGAGTACTGGGGAGTACTCAAATTAAAAAGATTAATATTCTAATCGAAGAAATATCAAAAGTGATGGACTCCATTATTATCTTTTCCCATTTTTGTGGCAGGTCAAGAAGATCAATATTGGTTTGACAAATTTGATTTGAATTATGTTCTCAGGGAGTCTGAAGTAACATCTTTAAATGCCAAAGTATAGGGGATTTATGAAAATTAGCTGCTTTTAGCAGAGGGTAATAAAATTTTCCAGACTTAACCCTCGACTCTTATATTGTAACCATATAATGAATAGTTAAAATTTATTTGGAAAGAGCCTCAATCTTGAACTAATTGGGCTATCAAAAGGTCCAAAGAACGCCTTCTTTTTTCAAAACTGACGAATAATATCCACAGTAGAAGCCGAGTTATACGTCATAAAAGGTTTCCACAAAATTCTTTGGGAGGCAGCCCAGGAAGGAGATATGTCAAACAGAAGAGAATTAGATAAATCTGTTCCCATCATAATGTATTCAAAGATGTTACTATTAGAAATGACAGAACGCCATTCTTTTTCTGAATTACAGGATAAATCAATTATAATCTTCCTGTATATTTTAGGTAGAACATGACCTAACTGAACTAGCCCTCCGCCAAGTTGTCTCATTGGCCTTTTTAGAGCCTGAATATAACTTTGGTGAAATAACGATCCTAAGGTTTATAAACCTATCTAAGTAGTTTTTATTTTAAACAGACTCTCCATGTCTTTCCTAATCAATTCCAAGAACCTTAATTTTATCTTTAACCAAGCACCCCTGAATTTCAGAATCCTTCCCAGGAATCAACTCCCCCAATGGGAGGATTGCTGTTTTCTTTTTATTTAATTCCAAACCTGAGAATTTCTTATACATTGAGAAGAACGAAAGTAAAATTTCAATCCTCTTCTTCAACTGCAATTCCGAATTCCCTTCATATAAATAGTTATATCATCGGCGTCTATGTCTACAAGATGTTTTTCTTTCCAAAATTAACTCCAAATCCAGAGTTCTTGCGGCTAATATCCTGAGCAAATTCCTCAATTGCAGCAATAAAAAGAAAGTGAGCTATCTGCAGCTCCTTTTAAGAAGAATTGGAGCACTTTCAAGACCATCCAAGATGATTGTAGAGATCCCATTTAATAACAGTCTCCTCACTGGGTTAAAAAACGAGTAGGCAGTAATCGTTATACGCAATGAAGGATTTGTCGATGATAAATAGAATCAAACGCCTTACGGAAATCAATTGCAATAATAGCACCGAACATATTATTCGAACCCAATGATTCTATCATACATCGTATGTTTGCTTGATATATCTGAAATCCTCCTGTTTTTCAAAAAGCCTTTACGATGGACTCCGATCTTTATGTTGAGAATCGGCTCTATTTGCCTCGCAATAACACCCGAAAGGACCCTTTATGATTCATTTAACGCTGTTATGGGTCTCCAATCATTGATATCCAACCCATCCCCTTTCTTTGGTATTAATACAACTCGACCTTTAGAGACTGACTTTGGTAATTCCCCCAATTTTACCATAGACCTTCCCACTTTCAATAAGAATGGAGTTATTTATTCTCCAAAAGATTTAAAAAATACACCTCCCACTCTATCGGGACCTGAGGCTTTATTACCCTTGAAAAATTTCTTAATACTAGAGTATATATTCTCTTTTTTCTAACTGGAATTTTCGGACCCCTTATACCAAGTAAGGATTGGAAAGAATCGTGAAATACACAAAGGATGTTCGCCGTTTTACATAAAGTATTTTCAATTCACCATCTTCCTGCGCCCCCAACCAATGCTCCCTCACGGCCCCACATTGAAAAACCATTGTCTTAAGCTACCTTAGTTTTCGGGGCCCCTTCTGGAACTTAAGTCACTACGTACTCTCCGTGTAAGATAGCTTCAGCCCTGTTTGTATCTAATATAACTGGGACCGAATTTCCTAGAGACTTCTTTTGTTTTAAGTTCCTGTTACCAAACTGAGCCTGTATAAAAAAGAAATAGACCAGAAACCGAGACTGATAAAGCTGAACCGAGACTGAGAACCAAAACCGTTAAAATAAAAGAACGATACCAGGAACGATAGAACTGAAGAACCTGAACCGGGCACAACCTTCCTTGAATATTATATTATTATAGGAAAGTATGTATTATTATTTTTTTAAACACTGAGTTTGTGTTTTCTTCAAAGAACTTTGAATTTGACAAAAAAAAACACGTTGCGCTTTACAGTGATCTATACCTACATAACACAAAAATATTGAACTTCAAACCCAATTTATAGTTCATGACAAACAATACTCTCCGGTTTTAAGCTTTTCCTATTAATGAATATTGTTATTGACTTCAATTTTTCTCTACATATCTCTTATTTGTCATGCTGTGTTAACTTGAGTTTTTTGACATTTGAAAAAATTGCATTGAAGTTAGGCGGACTTTGAGACTATTTGATTTGACAAGAAAACGTAATATATTCGGCAATTCAGTACTCGAAAAAAATATTTGCATAGGGTAGTCAGCTAGGAAACACAAGTGAAGAACAATAGTCCTTCGTCCCTTTTACAGTAATCATGGAACCACCTCAGATAAACGTATAAAAACGTGCTATTTATTTTCAGGGGCGTGCACAGCATTATATTTATGGGAGAAGCTGAGTTTTTGGATTTTTTTTTTAAAGTTAAAACTTTTTGAAAAATTTAATATTTTTGAAAAAAAACAACTGAAAAATTAAATATTTTAAAAAAAAAACTGAAAAATTAAACTTTTTAGAGTAAAATTCAAAAATTAAATTTTTTGGAGAAAAGTCTCAAAATATTAAATATTTTCCAAAAAAATTCATAATTATTTGGAAATAAAATTCAAAATAATCCCTCTATACAGAACTGTCTTTTTCACAAAAAATTAATTTTTTCTGAATTGCCATGGATTATTACAAAGTTTTTTTCCAAAAATGTATTTTTTCCAGAATAAATGTAAATTTTTAAAATTATTTTCTGAAAGAATTTAATATTCAAAATTATTTATCAAATAATTTAGTATTTAAAATCTAATTTTTAAAAATTTTTCCTAAAAAAGTCATTTTTTTTTTTTTTTTTTTTTTTTTTTTTGTGACAACTTTGGTAATTTAAAATTTTTACCTAAAATTTAATATTATAAAAAAATTGTAATTTTTGAAATATTTTCTGAATAGCTATGGAACTTTTAGAAAAAAATTATCCCAGAACCCTCCCCCAAAAAAGAAAAAAATATATATCTACATATACCTGTAGCTGCATAAATACGCGGACTATTTGTGGCAAATAATTAAATGTGTAATAAAATTCGTATGACGTATTTTTTTTTTGAGAATTATATAATAGATAATTTATTCTGGTGTAAAATTTAATATAATTACTGAATATAACCGCCATCAGCTGATATGACACCCTCCAAGCGCCCAAGGAAGGCCTTGCACACATTGATGATGTAATGGTCTTCCATGGCTGCCCATTGCTCATTGACGCTGGCCTTCAATGAGTCCAAATTCAAGTAGACGGTAGCACAGGCCTTCTTCTCAATTTGCCACCACACACTGTAGTCAAGGGGATTCAAATCAGGTGATTGAGGTGGCCAAATGTTTTTGTTCCAAAATGGCATGTTGGCAGCGAGCCAATCTTGAGTTATTCCAGAGGTATGGGCAGGTCTTTCAGATCTTTCCGCTCCTTGACAAGCTTCTGGACCTTGAACACAGTAGTCCTGGATAGTCCAGTGTCCTTGATTATCTCCTTTACAGACCTACTGGGGCGGAGGAGAGTGGCAACCATATGACGTTTGGCCTCGTCATTCATCGTAAACGACTTTGTTTGATGCGAGTAAGAAAAACAAAGCCAAAAGATTTACCGAGTTACTTGTGCTAAAAAAATTATTTCCGGTCACGGAACCTCGAGATATAAGCGTTTAAAAATTAGTCCGCATATTTATGCAACTACCGGTACATACAATATATTTATATTTGTCGTCTAAACTAGTATTTATAACTTGCCTCGACGCTACTTTTGGACTTCAAACACTTATTATATCTCACTGAATCATTAACTGATTAACAAATACTTAACTGAGGAATTAATCACAAAGAATTTTAAAAAAAACTTGTACAAAATTATTAATTCTTGTTTTTTAGTTATGTTAAGATTAATATATTTTTGTTTAATTTAGTCCTTATTTATATTTGTTCGTTAATTAGTTCATTTAAAAAAATATATTTTAAAGTTGAATTAAATTGTGTTTCAGTTATACAGATAAATATTATTATTTTCTATTATTAATTATCAATAATTATTAATAGGGTTTTAAGTCTATTGGTATGTAAAAAAAATATGAAAACGAACATGTTAAGTCTGACAATTTGAAGTTGTAAGATTACTCCATATCAAGAAAAGATTTCAGGAGGAGTTAAACTGTTTTTGATCTTCCATTCTACTCCAAGTGCAATCGGAACTTACATTTCAAAGTCCTATACAAATCTTCAACGTTACTTTTCGTCATTGATAATCAAAAACACTCATGATTATACTTAGTATCTAGATGTTCTCTCTTCAAGAATAAAAGGATAAAGATAACAGCATTAGAAAATAAATAAAAACTGGCTCAAGTTACGAACAAACACACAAGACTTGCACTTAATAATCTATACTGTGCCAACTTGTCCCATCAATAAGGGATGTTGGCTACAAAAATTGCATACATTGATATTACAATAAAGTAACATTTACTTTAGTTAGGAAATTTGTACAAAAAGTTGCATAATAATATATATATATATGCCTTCACGACAGCCAACATCATAGATTGTCTCCATGTCTATTAACAAATTCTAATATTAAATATATAATTAAATGATTACGTCATATTTATATATTTGTCGTTATAAGAGTTTCAATCATAAAAGAGATGTGTGTTAACATAATTATGAACGTTCATAGTGATAGTAAGGAGTACAACCACTAAATGTGGAGGGAAAGAAAATATCATGCGAGTGGTTTTTATGCATCACTCCCTAACTTTGTACCCTCCTAAAAAGGAAGAGAAACGTATTTCTAGTTATAACTGAATACATCTAGATTAAAAAAACTTGTTTTCAACGGTGACATTGCACCATGTTCTTCCTCTAGACATACCTTGGTGCTAAGTACCATCTATTAATAATTCTTCCTCTTCTTTTTTTCTTTTTTGCAAAAGAAAAGAATAATGATATAAGTACATATAATATGTATTCAGAAAACCTCTCATAAAAAATATGGGATTCACAAAAAGGGAATAGTTTATAAGCATCAGCTTTGTTCAATATGGTGATTATTTTTCTATTAAATAAATCGTATATATTTAAGCTGGGTTGATAATCCCATCTTCTATCTTAATATTATAAAAAAATAATTTTATTTTCAACAATTAAACTTTTGTAAAAAATTTATAAAATCAGTAGCAACTCCCAGAAAATTATATTTTTGGAAAAAAATTTTTAAATATTAAATTTAAAAAATATATATATATATATTAAATAAATCATGTGTAATTAGCTAGATTAAACATCCGTCCTTGTCCTTGAAAAAGCACATAGTTTTTCACAGAAATTTAACTTTTTGAAAAAATTTTAAGTTTACCTTTCAACTATTAAATTTTTGTAAAAACTTTTTAAATCCAATCCGAGAAAAATTATATTTTTCATATAAAAATTTCAAAAAAAAAAAAAAATCTATTAAATATATAATATATAATTAGCATGTTTTACACTACGTCCTCTTATGAAGTTTTTTTTAGAAAAAAAATCCAAAAGCCCATATTTTTCAAAGAACTTAAACAAAAATTGAAAAAATTTCAAACATTAAATTTTTGTAAAAAAAAAGTCTTAAATCCATATAATTTACTGGAAAATTATATTTTTAAAAAAAAATTCAAAAAAAAAAATTATATTAAATAAATAATATATAATTGGCATGATTTACACTCCATCATCTTTCTTTTTGTTTGAAAAAAAAATTGAAAAGCCCAAATTTTTCAAAGAAATTAATTTTTTTTTTGAAAAAATTTCGAAAATTTTATTTTTAACTATTACATTTTCGTAAAAAAATTTTAAAACTCCATAGCTACTCCCAGAAAGTTATATTTTTTGAAAAAATATTACAATTATTAAATTTTTTCAAAAAATATTTTTTTTTCTATTAAATAAATAATATATAATTAGCTCAATTAAGCATCCATGTTCTTTTCTTTTTTTTTAAATTAAAAAGCCATAGTTTTTCAGAAAAATTTAATTTTTTAGAAAAAATTTCAAAAGTTAAAATTTCTTAATAAATGTTTTGTAAAAAAATTTTTTTAAATCCATAACTACTTCCAGAAAATTAATTATTTTTGGAAAAAAATTGTAAATATTGATATTTTTATTTTCTTAATACAAAAATCTACAGCAATTGACAAAAAATTAAATTTAAAAAACAAAATTTTAATATTGAATTTTTTTTAAAAGAAAGTGCAAAAATACAGAAATATTCAGCAAAAGTTTAATTTCCCCGTATTTTACAAAAAAAAAATAATATTGTTACAGCCCCTACAGACGCCCCTGTATACCTCTAAGATGACAACATCATTAAGCCTAGATTGTTCTACATGACGGGTTTTAGTTTCTTTTCGAACAGGTCCTAAAGATTTTAAAACAGGACCAGACAGTAAAATTTTGGGACTGTTACATCCCTAATTATACATTAAATATTTTGTATATATTTAGGAAATATAATTGGAATTTATAAATAAATGTTCACGATACTTATACCTATACTTAGAAGAATAAACAGCTAATGAAAAATTATAGATAAATTATTGATGTTACGAGGATATATTTGTGAACATATCTATGGATTCCTAAAGTTGTTCTTTTTAATGTAGAGATCTTGATTGCATCTTTCAGTCAAGGATTTAAAGCCTAAATTTTAGTTACTTTGGTATCATTCATTTCAGCCTATCCATTTTTGATGGACATCTATTTTTTAGAGATATTATTTTTGAAAAAATGATATGAATCACATTTGCTTTTTTTTATATAAAACAAACAGTTTAATATAACCGCTTTTAATATAAACATTCTAGTTATAGCTTATACCAGTTTACTCTACAAAAATTTCATATCAATATTGGTTCCAAGAATCCAATATCAACTAAGATAATTTGTACATACAGAAGGAATATAAATTCAAAAACCAAGCCCTTCACAATATATAATCCTGCGGACACCCTTGTATTTTTAGTCATTAAGGATCTAGCATGTATCATTTAATTATGTAACAAATCAATACATATCCCCTTCAATTCTTGGAAAACAGCTTAAATGTATGATGATATAAAATGTATATGTTTTTTCAATAAATATATGTTTATCAAAATCTCTCAAACAATAACCATTATAGAAAATGACTTTTAGAAGTTTAAGTATTAGGTTGTTCTGAAATGATTAAGACTGCGCCGAGTAAGACAAGAAATTACATTCAAAAGTTCAATAAAAGTGCTCAATCAGAAATGAATGATACTAAAGTAACTAAAATTTAGGCATTATATTTGACTTAAAGATACAATCAAGATCTTTACATGTAAAAAAAAAGCTTTATTAATCCATAGATATGATCACATATATATCCCCGTAACAATAATATTTTATATATTTTTTTATCAGCTGTTTATTCTTCTACGTATAGTATAAGTATTGTGAACATTTATTCCGTAAATTCCAATTATATTTGCTAAATATATTCATAATGAAGGCTTGTAGGCGTTTTGCTATTTTGACGTTCAGTTCAGCGTTCGGCCATTATTTTTTCCATTTCCGTATTTCAATCATAATGTAGTGCCATATATACTCTACGACAGTAAATCGTAACTTCGACTTTGATAGTGTCAGGAAAGCCTCATTTGAAAACTAGTCTTCAAGATTTTTTTAATTGTTGAGATGGAGGCAAAAGGCAAAGTAAAGCCAATTTGATTTGTGCACAGACAGCAACAAGACCATAAAAACTGGAGCGTGGACTAGTCAAGAAACTCCAAGAACGATCCCATATTTTTTGTGAGAGGTTTTCTGAATACATATTATGTGTAGAATATATCATTATTTTTTATACTTAGCAGAAAGGTATTTCTAGAGGAAGAATTCTTACTTCTTAGAAGGATACAGGGTTATTATATGGGAGCGATGCACAAAAACCACTCGTATGATATTTTCTTTCCCTCCACATTTAGTGGTTGTACTCCTTACTATGAACGTTCATAATTATGTTAACACACATCTCTTTTATGATTGAAACTCTTATAACGACAAATATATAAATATGACGTAATCATTTAATTATATATTTAATATTTGAATTTGTTAATAGACATGGGGACAATCTATGATGTTGGCTGTCGTGAAGACATATATATATATATTATTATGCAACTTTTTGTACAAATTTCCTAACTAAAGTAAATGTTACTTTATTTGTAATATCAATCTATGCAATTTTTGTAGCCAACATCCCGTATTGATGGGACAAGTTGGCACAGTATAGATTATTAAGTGCAAGTCTTGTGTTTGTTGGTAACTTGAGCCAGTTTTTATTTATTTTCTAATGCTGTTATCATTATCCTTTCATTCTTGAAGAGAGAACATCTACATACATGTTAAGTATAATCATGAGTGTTTTTGATCATAAATGACGAAAAGTAATGTTGAAAATTTGTCGAGGGGTTTGAAGGGTAAGTTCTTATCGCACTTGGAGTAGAATGGAAGATCAAAAATATTTAAACTCCTCCTTAAATCTTTTCTTGATATGGAGTCATCTTATAACTGCTGCAGGTATTTATTTAATTTTTGTCAAAAATTAAATATATGAAATTTTTTGGAAAAAATTTAATTTTTTCGTAAATAACTGTCGTTTTTTTAAATTTTTGTAGAAAAAATTTAAGATTTGAATTTTTTTTCACAAAAAAATCCTTAAAAAAAGCTTTCACCAACCCTAAAAAAATATACACCTATATTTTATAATCCTTTGGGCGCCTTGTAACTGTTCCACGATAGTATTTAAGTTCAAAATCGGTAGAAATTGAAGAATCTCAAATAGTTCCGCTTTCGTTTCTCCTTAAAATCACTCCTCTGCTCAAAAAGACCACATTTTGTCTAGTTCCGAATTCAATTATCATTCAATACACAAACTTGTTTTGTGTTTTATGTTGGTACACATGTCCACAACATAAATTGACAATATCTGCAATTTTAAATTCTTTTTTTGTTGTTTACAGATAAAATGGATATGGAATCTTTTAGTGTCCTTTGCGATTTTCTGCTGTTGAACAAAAAGGAAAGAAAAGGAACAGTATAAGGAAAAATTATATAAAAAACTTTTGAAAGGTTATTTATTTTTCTCTAATAATTATTTTATGCAAGATACTAAGTTTTGAGAGTTTTTAATAGAATATTTCAGGAGGCATGCACAGGGGCTGGGCTGGAGGAGCTATCAGAATTAATTAGCTAATTAAGTAATTTTTGCTTTTAAAAATAAAAATAAATTTATTTTATAATTTTTTTTTCCAAAAAAAATTATTTTTCTGGGAAAAGTTATGGATTTTTAGAAATTTTCTCGGAAAATTTAATGTCTGTAATATTTATTTTTTTAATTTTAAGTACAAAATAAAATTTTATTTTTTTAATTTTACATTCAAAATAGAATTTTTTTCTTTTTCCAAAAAAATTAATTTTTTTGAGAACAGCTGCGGATTTTATAATTCTTTTTTTGTGAATGGCTGTAGACTTTTTAATTTTTTTTTAAAGATTTAATTTTTAAAATATAGTTCTTGAAATTTTTTTCCAAAAAAAAAAAACCAAATGCGGATTTTTGGATAAAATTTTTCTAAAATTTAATTTTTTTTAAGGGGCTAATTCCAAAAAAGAATATTTTTCAAAAAAAAATTCAAATATTTTAATTTTGGAAACTTTTTAAAAAAAAAACAACTCTAAAAACCAAGTCCTTCCTCAAAAACAATTCCCTCATATTTTTTTCTTTATTTTTATAATAGAAACCTATGGAGCACACATTTATTCGTCAAAAACTAATTTACATTGCAAACGTTGTTGACAAGTGTAGAAATTAGAAAATACTTTGTATATACAGAATTAGTTAAGTTGTAGATATTTTATATTATTACATAATATTATATTATGTATTGTTGGAACAAAATAAGTGCCTCTATGTTTTGTATCTACCTACCCATATATTTGCACAAACAAGAGTATACAAGATATAAAGTAATTCTACACTTTAATATCAAAGAGTTGTTGCTAAATATGTAAGAAGGTAATTTTAGTGCATCAACATAAAAACAATCTTGAACTAACATTAATAAAATGGGCATATATTATACAATTTAAATTATTAAATTAGTAGGAAATTATTTTCCAAAATCCATAGCAATTCTCAAAAAAATTTCAAAAATCCACAGCTACTCACAAAATAATAATGTTTTCGTAAAAAATATTTCAAAGATATAGTTTTTGAGAAAACTTCAAAAAGTAAAATTTTTGTTGAAAAATGTCAAAAATCTATAGCTATTCACAGGAAATTAATTTTTTGCAAAAAAAATTATAATTCAAATATATATTTTTTTTTTTTAAAACTTCAAAAATTTAATTTTTTGGAGAAAAATTTCCAAAATTTTATTTCAAATATTAAGTTCTTTTGAAAAAATTTCCAAAATCCACAGTTATTCAAAAATAATTATTTCTAAAAAATTTAATATTTGAAATTCTTACATAAAATTGAACATTTGAAATATAATATTCCTCCCCCAAAAAAAAAAAAAGAGAAAATTTATAATCCTGCGGACGCCTCTGTATATAGAGTTGGTAAAAATAATCCTAATTGATAGAATTTGACAATTATTCACCTAACAATACAAATGTAATGTACAATCAATTTTAAGAAAAAATCGTTATAGCAGGCAGTTATATTGAGGCCCACAAATAATGGAATTCTACACTTTACATAAACAGTTGTTGCCAAACATGTGAAAAGGTCGTGTTAGTAATTACATATAAACAAGTAATATGAATATTTTTGCGTAACTTCAAGTATTCTTCAAATATCAAATCTATGTTCATATATTAGAATGTTACAGTCTTCTATGATAATGATATAAGTATTACAGCAGTGGTTCTTACCCTGGGGTTCGATCGAACCCCAGGGGTTCAGTGAGACACTCTCAGGGGTTCGACAAACCCCTGCATCAGCTGATGGGACTATCGACTGGGGCGATCTGCTTTCAGTGTGAGTGTGTCCCAAGAGCCTTGCATCGCACAAAACAGGGAATAACCAACATGAAAAAACAACGGGGGTTGAACAAACTCTTTTGCAAGAACAATATAAGAGTGGCACATGCCACCGAGGTTATGCCACGCATTTCTGAACTTGTGTCTGAAAGGCAAGAGCAAAAGATATTTGTAAAGAATTTGTAGCAAATATTCATTGAATTATGTTTTTGTGTGAAATTCATGTTTGTTGGTTTTGTTCTTTGAGCACAGTGGTTTTTGTTTGCAACTGAACCAGTGCTCATTTTGTGCACTAATAAAGTATACATATACCTATGCTCTGAAAAAATCATATTTTATTTTTCCAATCACGAAGGGGGTTCGGTGAATGCACTGATGAAGCTTGCAGGGTTCAGTACTCCCATTGAGGTTAAGAGCTATTGTATTAGAGGGTATCATCCAAAATGAAAATGAAAATAGAAAAGTTTTTAATCTCGCGAAAGTTGTGTCTTGACAATAGAAATGAACGCAGATAAATAGATTTTAGGGTGGATCCCCCCCCCAGATCCCCCCCCTTTTTTGTGTACAAAGGTTTCCGTATGAAGTAAAAATTTTTGGTTACACGTCAAAAAAAAAAACAAATATGATAAAAAATCTCTGTATGATTATCAAATGAATATCTTTTTTTTTTTAATTTGTCAAGGTATGTTCCAAGGGCTCAAAGGGCAATAAAGGGTTTCCCGCGCACCAACCGATAAAGAAGAACTTTGATCATTTGATAGTAAAAATGAAAAAATCATGAAAATTCTATTTCACCACCAAAATAATGTGAAAAACGTTTTTTCTGGCCTATAAGTATAAACTTCATAAAACGGTGCAAAAACATTAATTTCACTTTGCACCTTCGAAAAATCCCCTGACAATATTTTTAATAAAATAAGACATTCATTTTTAATAAAATATTTTTTTTTAAATGAGGCTTAGCAATAATGTTTTAATTCATACGAAAACCTTTGATCGCAAAATTGGCAAGGGGGGAGGGGTCTATACAAAATCGATTTATCTACGTTAATTTCGTTTGTCAAGACGCAACTTTTCGAGGGTTAAACCTCAGTTATCTCAATTTTCATTCCGGACGATCCCTTTAATATGTAAGATGTAACTATTTAAGAGCTACATCCTATTTCATTCAGAGATGTGTAGATGATCAAGTCACATAGTTCAACTGACTTGTCTGAGCCACAAAACTTAAATTGGAATGTAATTCCAGACAAGCAATATGAATATATGTAGCTCATTGGTACTCTAATATTAACACCTCTCTTATTTCTGGGAGTTACATTTTAAACACTATTTTGTTCTTTTATTATAATTAAAATTTGGATTTTTGAGCGGATTTATTGGCCAAAATGAACAAAATAAGAGAACTAAATTTTTAAAAAATGAACACCCAAAATATCAAAATTGAGCCATTTAAAGAAAAATACAATTTTATAAGAATAATTAAAAGTAATTACTTTTGATTTATATTTATAAATTTAGATATATTATATCGACAAATCAATATCTTAGAAACATTTTATTCCCTTAATTTTTTCCTTCGATCAGTATCGGTAGTTTGAAACATACTAAAAGACGTCCACATTAGTAGTTGAAGGAAATTAAAAGTTGGGAAGATTAATTAGTTGGTTAGAGGGAGGCATTTAATCACCATCGCCACTGATATTACGTTCAACCTTTTGCATATATGGAAGATCAATTTGGTCCAAATGTATTTCTCATTTGTTGCAAGATTCAATGGGGATTATTCAACAGTCAATTTTGTGCCATAATTATCCTTTCTCTAATTGGCTGATGTCGGAATCTGACTCCTTTAAACATCTGCTCATATAATCATAACCTTGATTTCATTATAAACATATTTTATCTTTAAAAAAAACAATCTAATGAAGGAGAGTTTTGGCAGGTATATTTTCCCTCTAAAAATATCATCAAATAATAATCAAAAGCTGTTGTGTAATCTACCTAGAACTCAAAATGTCTATATATTTATTTCATATCAATTTATAGAAATGAGCTATTTTGTCACACAAAAAAAAAATGAACAATTTTAACAATAAAGAAAAAGGAAAAATTAATAGTTTTTCCAAAATATGGTCAAAGTGAGCAATTTTTGAGCGATTGCCCACAAATCATGAGTATGATTAAAAAAACAAGTCAATCAAACTTTTAATTTTTAAGTCCTTTAAATCCATGAGTAATAATTAACGAAATGATTGATTAAAATGTAAAAACAAGTCTTTTGAGTATTTTTAAAAAAAAGTAAAATCAAACAAAAATGTTGTTATAGTAGATTTTCAAAATTTTTAAGTCCTTTAAACTTTTTTTTACATCAAAGAAACTAATTTGAAGTGTGAATCATTATGGTTTCATCTGCAATATTGATTTTATTTTATTTGTTTTGAAGTAGAAATATACTTATATTAGGTACTTTTTTTTTTTTTTTAAAGAAATAAATAGATCAAAATATTAACAAGTAAACAATAGAATTTTATTTAATACTGGGACATATCCTTATTTTATATTTTATTTCTAATTATTTTACCAATGCTTTAAATAACTCCAAAATTAAGTAGAGTTGTCGATAGACAACATAATAATTAGAACTATATTACTCCAACAACCATAATGTAAATACCCACTAAGACTCCCTCGCTAATAATCTTTCTAAATCTCTTTTTTCAATATACGTTCTTCCTTTTTCCGTTATGGTAATATTTCGTTTTATAGATTATTTAGTTTTTTGGTGCAATTTCGAATCCACTACCATGCCTCAAAATAAACTTTGAGAAACGTGGAATCGATCTTGTTTTATGAAAAAAATCTACTTATTTGCAAAAAGAAAAGAAGAAAAAAAAACCCTCTAGAGGCAATGAATTTGGTCATATCAGAATGAAACATGGCCTTCGGTACGACACTCAGAATTATGAACAACTTTTATTTTAAAAGTCTGTATCTATCTCCGTTTTTTAAATAAATACCCTATACGTTTTTATCATCAGACTTATAACTAAAATATTATATTAGATAACTTGTATGTTAATAATTGACATTTTCATTTCATGAATGAAATGGCTCAAACTTATAAAAAAGGTACAAAGAGACAGAAATTTCAAATGGAACATTTTCACAAACAAGATCTTATACGTAAAAATTAATTACAATTCGTTTTCAGCTCGTCCAGTAATATTAAAATAAGATATCGGAATTCAAAAGATTTTGAAAAAGTAAACTTTTGTTGATTCTTATGGTCCCTCTAATCAGCCCCCACCCTAATAACTACAGCACTGGGTATACCTACAGGGGTTATTTTTTATTTTTTTTAAACATTCAATAAGTTAATAGATAGCGAAATAAGGGGTTATTTGAACCGAAATTAATTTTTTTGGCATATGATTCAGCTTTTACAAGTTCAAAACAATATGCAACTTTTTGTACAAATTTCATCATAGGCGTGATTTTTTTTTTTTTTACTACAATTACTAAGATGAGAAAAATTTATGCAAAAAAAGGGGTAAAAATATTTTTGCTTGGACAAATTATGCACAAGAGCAAAAAATTTATTATTTGAAATTTTTTCCAAAAAAATTAACATTTGAGATTTTTTTTCAATATTTATGGATTTTTGAAATTTTTTCAGAAATATTTTATATTTTAAATTAAATATTTATATATATTTTTATACAAAAAATTAATTTTCTGTGAATAACGAGATTTTTTCCAAAAAAATTAATATTGGGGATTTTTTTTCAAAAAAAAATTAATTTTTGTGAACAATTGTGGATTTTCGAAATTTTTTGTAAATAGCTTTAATTTTTTTTTTCCAAAAAAATTAATATTTAAATTTACATTTTTGAAATTTTTATCCAAAAAAATTAATTTGTAATTTTTTTTTTTCAACAAATTAAATTTTCTTTGAATATTAATGAATTTTTGATTTGCTTTTTTCAAAATATTTATTGCTGTAAATGTAATATATTTTCTGTGTGATTTTTGACATTTTTTCCAAAATAATTTATATTTGAGATTTTTTTTCAAAAAGAAATTAATTTTTTGTCAACAACTGTGGATTTTCGAAAATCTCTTTCGATTTTTTTTTTTTTTTTAAATTTTTTTCCAAAAAAAAATAATTTGTCAATTTCTTTTTTTTTTTAAATCTTTTAATATTTATGAATTTTTGAATTTTTTTTCTAAAAACATTTAGTGTTATAAATTTTTTCCCCAATAAAATTTAGTGCAAAAAACAATCGAATTTGCCTTTAAAACAAAGTTAAATTCGAAGCCTTATTCTATTCCGAACAAAACGTAATTAAGATTAGTTTTTTTAACTTTATAATTGAATTTTCTCATGATGGCTTAAAAATGTAGGTAGCTTAATATTTGAATTTCAAAAGAAAATTAAGAACCATGAAAAAAGCAATCCCATAGTGCAAATAAAAAACATATTTCATAGCTCAGAATGAAGTGTACTCAACGAACTAATTTCCGTGGCTAATTTAAAACTCAAAGATCCGTGCAAAATTGTCAAATTTAAACTTTGAACCTATCTTACATTGAAGATTACATGTATTTAAACCCCCAATACAGTAATACTTGGGATGAAAAACACTATTGTTTTAGAGAAGAACTCGGAAATCAAAACTCAGTGGTTTTTAAAAATACAATTTGATGATCAAGGTCGACATGTTCTTGCCTCGTTAAGTGTCTTTGGATTATAAGAGTGTTAGGTCAAGTAGACTTAATGTCAATTCGTAAATAAATAGACTCTTTGTGTCCAAAACACTCGCTCACATAGTAACTCTGAAAACGAGATATTAAAATGTATGTAGAGCTCAATAATACTTGATAATGCAACACATTCCTGACTTGCAATTATATTTATTAAATGATGCAACCGAAATACAATGTATGATTCTCTCAATTTAGGACAAAATGCAGTCCTGACAATACATAATTTAAAAAGGACAAGTATGTAATTTAGATACCCACATTCATTATTACAACTTTGTAGCTAATAAATAGTATATGTGCGTTAAAGTGTTGTCGGTACTCCGGTACTATGGTCGTACCGGATCACTAACGTATTTAAAACGGTACTATACTTTTTCTTTATCCTCATGTAGATGTATACAAAACCTAAAGTAATTTATTTAAATATTAAATGTGAATGTTATTATATCACGGTCAAACCATTGGAGGGATTTTGTCTAAAATTTCTTATGTAGCTTTGTATGGGTCCAAAAATATTTCTGGTAACAATTTTTTTGGTCTCCAAGGCCATGGCCGTCTTAAAATAGAAAATTTTAGCATTTCACCTGTACAACCTGTGGATCAGGGTGTATTTTGGATATTAGAAAGGTTACTTTGATGATCAGGGAAGCGGCGGTGGAAGAATTTAATCTACCTCAGGGACCAGAAGCCACCCGTCCGTAGGGATATATTCTAGCATATTAAAAGGGATTTTTGGTGGTGAGAAATGAGGCGCACTTGTACCGTTTAAACTGCCTAGTGGCGCAGTACTTCACCTGTACAACTTGACATTAGGATGATTCCTGTATGCTCAGGATGGAGAAATTTAACTTGCCTTGGTCCGAGCAGTTGTTTTGTACAACCTGGGGGCTAGAGTGAACAAAAGAATATTGGAAGGGTTCCTTGGTGCTTATAAACATGGCTGCAATAGAGTTGAATATGAACTTTGGCCCATCCTTTCAGTTGTACAGCCAAAGAGCCGTGAAAGAAGAGTGCCTATATGAAGCCTATATATTAGTATACTCATACTAATAAAACCAGCAAAGCGAATAATTGTTAAAATTTCACAGTCTTGACTTTTTTTTATATTAAGCATAAGTGTTCTTATTTAATTTTAATTTACTTATGTCCTGAACAAAGCCGGGCATATCTATTCTAGCATAAAAATGAATTTTCAAGAAGGAATTCCGTTATTTTAATATGATTAAATATTTGAGCTTAAAATTAGAGCTCCTATCCAAGACCTACACCTAAAAACAAAAGCAAACATTGCAACAAGACTATCACAAAATTATATACAACAATCAAATGCTAAATATTTCAAAACATATAGCCTGCCACAGAAGATTACACCCCACAAAGTACAGAAGGTTTGCACCCCTGAAATGATTTATGTGACATAGAACATTGATTTGTTTTTTCAGGCTGGGTCTAGCCTCTTGACCGATTGTTTTGAACCATTAGGTGAGGTCATGACATGACCAGTTCTTCTACTTGCATGAGGATATTATAATAATTCCAATCTTCTTACTATGTTTTCAGTAACACATTGTATAATAAATTTTTTTCCCAAAATATTTAAAATTTAATTTTTGAAATTTTTTTTGAATAAAATTACTATTTTAGGGATAACATTGGAATTTTTGAAAACATTTAGAAAATATTTAATTCTTCAAAATTTTTTTAAAAAATTTTCATTTTTCGAATTTTTTTTTCAAACAAATTCCAAAAATCAAGCCTCCCTCCCCCAAAAAATAAATATGTATATACATATAATCCTGCAGACTTCCCTGGGAGCGCATGATCTTGGTGATTCATTACTAGGGATGGGATGTTTGTGGAGAAAAACACCGTGTAGAGAGTTTTAAAGGAAAAATAGTTGATATGTGCGCTATTATTCTGTTTATGCACAAATGTACGTTTTAGTTACTTAACACAACATCAACTCTTGCTTCTTACAATATAAAAGGACTTTCCATTCAGGAAATTAGAGCATTTCGTCATTGGACCATGAGGTACAATTTGAGTATTCAGTGAGTTGATAGAATTGACTAAATTGAGTATAATATATCTTCTTTTGCAAAAAAAAAAAAAAACAATCTTGCTATACCGAAAACTGCTTATGATAAGTGCTTCGATGATTGGAAAAAGCGTTCGTACATGTGTATTGTATCTGAGGGAGATTACTTGGAAGGGAACGAAATAAATATTGATAAATAAATAGATATTTTATTCTTAAAATGCTAAGTCACCCTAGTTTTTGAACACACCTAGTATATATATAAAAATTTATATACATATATATTAAATAATAATAGTTTCATTGGCCAAAATCTGGCCCCCTCAATAAACTCTTCCTACACACACCGCCTAAGAAAACTCTAATTAATCTTATAAACATGTGTGTGTTTTGAAAGTGGTTGAACAGTGAAGACTCTTTAAGTGTTGAAAAGAACGTCTATTATTATCATTCATATTGTATAGTAAGTAGCTCCTTTTGGTTTCCAAAAAAGTAAAAATAAAATGTTTAGTTTGTTCAAGTGTTATTAACCCTAACTAAATATATTTTTGGGTTTCAAGGTAGTTATGATTAATATTTATATACATATATGTATACACATAGGTAGTATGTGCCCATTAGTGTTAAGACTCGAACCTAAAATGCATTTTTTTCGGTTTTGTCTTCGAGGATTTTTTATAGACCGATTCTGACTGATACTTTGGTACAAATTGCGTTCTTGGGCAGTAGACTTCAATTTAATCGTTTTCAAATTGTGGGCCGATTTTTTGGGTATCAATGTATTGACTGATTTTATTAACTACCCGCCTCATTTATGACTTGAACAAGGGTCGTTTGAAAAGTCCATGCAATGTTCAAGAAATGGAGTGTATCGAGGTTATGTTTGGTTAGTAGCATCTCTTGGAAGGACACACGGCAACTTTCAGCCAGATCGGTCTGTCTTTTTCTGTTTGGCATTCGTTTGATTTGAGGAATCGGAGGGGAAGATTATGGGGATTATCTTTTGGATGCGTAAGTAGTATCCTCATCGACTATCTAGAAAAGTGTAAAACTATTACAGGATCATATTTATTTATCGTTATTGGACTTTTTGAAAACCAAACTGCAAGAAAAAAAAACCACGATTGGCCCACAAAAAAGTCATTGTCTATCACGACAATTTACCAGCTCACACCTCAGCAGTTGTGATCGTAAAATTAATAGAAATAGGGTTCCAACTCGAGATGCTCAAAGCACTAGCAATCTCAATGCACCTTCACTCTTATGACATCCATCAACATATAATGGATTTTATCAATGATTTTTGGAGTAGTAACCTCAAGAGGATTTCCAGAACCACTCCGAAAATTTGAAACCACTTATAAACTGTTTTAATCGAAGGTGCAGGATCCCCATTATAATTATCAAGCTCCTTCTTAATCTCCTGAGTTATTTTTCCTTTCATAGAGTAATGTTTAATCAACACACGAACACGTCCATTTTGTTTAAATCACTCCACTTCCTCGATTCATACGAATGACAAAAAGAAAGAAATAGATCTAAATGAAAGTTGTTGTGTGCTCTTCCAAAAGGTACTACTATCTAAACATAACTTTAATACACCCCAGTAGTGCCATCTTTAGGACTTTGGAGGGTCTTTTCAAACGACCCACGTGTAAATATGACGTTATTGTTCCCATGTTTAATATTTCGAAACATAGGACGACTTCATCAACAATTCATCTAGACTGAGTTTTAAATGAGACGATCCACACCAAATTTTCTTTGGAACTGATATAGTCCGAACTTTTCTTTGAGACGAGTTCAAACTGAACTTCTTTAAAGGACCAAATTCGTTTTGTCTACTAAAAATGATAGGGTCTCAGACCGGTCCAGGTTTTCCAGGCCCAAATATATCACTAATGCCTATATATGTATATCCATGCATACGTATTAATTTGCATAAATGAATATTTTGTATTACCTGAGTCACACTTTTTGGATTTAAAATAATACACATTATATGTACGCGTATGGATAAATGGAGCACGCTTCGAAAATTTAGTACTTGGAGCCCTCTCCGGCTGAAATCCCCATTTTTTATTGTTATTTAGGGACTGAAACACGAAATCAACATTGAAAACTTAAACCGGCATGAGATTGCCCTTAAACACCTTTATTTTAAAGGCATGATCTTAAAGTATAATTTTGATACAGACCCATATTTTGACGTACGATAAGGATCGATACATACGATGTCTGACCAAAAAGAAACCGTTATTTTCTCTTTCCAAATTCGATTCTATTTTCAATTATCAAATTTCTTTTTTAAGTATATTGTAATTTCAGTTAGTTTTGAACAGACCCAATTGTTAGACGTAAACTAAAATTTGAGAATCAAATTTAGTTTTGTAGACGGAATGAGAAAATAATGTTTCTTATTTATCAAAGAGGAAGATGAAAATAAAGGTTAAAATCCATGGATTATAATCAAACACTAATTTTTCAGATGCTCCCTTGTTTTGATGTTATCTTGATTATAATTCCTACAAAATGTGTCAAATCATACAAAAGTTTAATTAGAATCTTATACTAAAACTAAAGAATACATCCTTATTGTACAACTTTGAAATATTTGCTAAAGATAATAGTTATTATTATTCACGATGTGCATTTTATCAAATCGTCGCAGAGAAAAAATAAATATAATTTGATAAATATACATAGAGTTTACTTAGATAAATGTATAATAAAGGAAATAGAGATAACAAGGAGACAATCTGCAAAGGTCAGAGTGAATCTTTGTCTGAAGCAGAGTTCGGGAAACTTTTTTTAGCGTTATCCAAAAAGAAACTGTAGTCAAATTAATTTAGCACAAACTTGTGAAGGGGTGTTCACAGGATTATTACATATTGACTATATACAAGGGCCTAATTTTTTTAAATTTTTATTCGAAAAACTCTGATAGAAAATCTGTTTACAATGCATTTTAAAAATTAAAATTCATATATTAATTTAATGGAAAAAATCCAAGGTTAATCGAAATATAAGGTTAGACCATCATGTAATAGAGCTTGCTATAATTTTCAATCTGATGTATTGTACCAACTGCAGGCAGGATAGGCAGATTTTGACAAAAAAATGCAACCACTCAATGTTCAATGACGTCACTATTGCTGGAATTTTCAATTTAATTTATCGTCCCGAGTGCTGGGAAAGAAAAACAGATTTTGTCAAAACACGCTCAAAATAACGTCAATATTTAAAAGCTTGGTGGAAGTCAAACATCAGTCGTACACGCATTATGGTATGGCATTGTATTTCTATTAACCTTGGAAAAATCTTTGTTTTGGAGAAAAAAAAAATTGCAGGTAAAAAATTGAGAATCGAATGGAAATTGAATTCAGAAATAGAAAATAACGTTATTTTTTCTATCAAACCTCATACATTTATAGAAAATTTTATATTTTATCAATGGAACAAACCCTTATCAGTGCTTTATTTATTATATCTCCTTGAGGGTGGTGTTTACAGCCTACCCCAAGTTGTGAAACACTTTCTTAGTTTTCATTATTTTCTTTCTAAAACTCAAGTATATATTAACTTACATTATTCAGTAAGAATTTTTGGGGATCTGGAAATGAAATTTTGATACACCATTTTACATTTTATTCCTTACAATTTATATATCTGTCCACATTTTCATGCTGTAGTCTGGATCGAAACACTGATCGATCCAAAAAACGTTTCTTTTAACTGAACTGAAAAAACATCCGTCTATCTCAACACTATTTAAAACTATTTAGACTGTTTTAAAAGCAGGTACAAGGTAGGAGGCCTATTAGAAATTTCTCATGTCACATTAAACAAAGAGTTGCAAAAATAATTAAAAATGCATATTACTCATTATTTAATGATATATATGTACGATATATTTATATTATATAATTTGCAGTAATTATGATATTATTAAACGAATGATCAGTAAATATTTGGTGGAAATATTGTCTTTACTATAAATCAGAAGATGACTAATATGTACCTATCTCCGCTATCCACATTATATATATTGTATTTATATGCATAATATAAGCTACTGCTTAGCTCCCACTTACATATTTACGAAGAAAATGCATATTACATATTAAATTAACTAAATAAGGAGACTCTTGCGCAAGATGTCAGCCAAAGAATTGTGTGTGTTACATTTACGAATTGGCAAATTTTGATTTCTTTTATAATATGTGTATAGATAAATTAAATTGTCTTGGCAATTACATTGATTTATATACTTACACACCAATTTTGTGCATTTTTGTTATTAGGGGCCGCCCGGGTGTAATAACTATGGATAATATACAGATAAATACTACTAATGAAGAAGTTATTGAAGTCCCAAACCCTCTATTCGGTGATCCCTTGTCGATTTTGTAAGCTTGCCAATAGACAAAGTCAATAATTTTTATGGTAGGTAACTTTAACAGTGAGAGACATTGTACGAAGAAAAAAGTGTTTGGGGGAAGAAAAATGCTGATTATAACCTCTAGAATACCATCTTCTTTATATTTCGCTACTATGGGGAAAGGACGACTTAATTGCATGGAAGGGAGGATGGAGGGGGTCATTTATTTGATACATCTTGTGTGACAACCTTGTTGCTCAAGGCCGGTACTGAAAATGGGTTGTGAATGGGTCATTCAGTACAACAATGACTCAAAATATACGGGCAATGCAATAAAATAGTAGCTAAAGAAGAAGATCATTAATGTCATAAAGTGCACAGGCCAGTGCCAGACCTCAATCCCATAGAAAATATTATTCAGTACGAGAGAACTTACAAAATTGGCAAGAGATCAAATACTTATTTTATCCACTGTACATACGCCCATAATACTGTATTTATGTTGAAAGCAACTTTTTAGTTTTGTTTCAGATCTTTAAAAATACTACCAGGTGTTACATGAAAAATATTTAAAAATATTTACTCTCATGAATCCAGGGTCTGTGAACCAATTTTATATTTTAAAACTGCATCATAAACTGCTGACTGTATGTGTTGTTTTTCTATATCGCATGTATCTCACGGTAAAAATGAGTTGAAAAAATGACGTTCAGATGTCTGCACTTCTCCGCTAAGGAATAACTACCAAGGAGATTTATAACCAGATCAAGGTGTCTAGGATCACTGTCTACCTTGTCGAGCAGGGGATTACCAGCAATAAAATCAAAAGGAAGCTCTCAGCAGTCAGGGTGAAGAAAATTGTGGCACAATTTGATGTGGAAGAACAGAAGCACATCCGGCCTTGTGGAAGTTCCACTCCTCCGTGATCACAGCCTTTAGGGCATTGCCATTCGGGTGAGAACTCGTGTTCGTCTTGACCTCCAAGACGCACGAAACATCGACGTCTAGGGGGCACAGATTGGCGAGGACGAAGACTAAAATTCTGCTGAACAGAAAGAGCCATGTTTTCTCTGCAGAAATGCTACACCTTCTTGGACGTGTGTGTCGGTGTACTATATTGGATAAATACATAGTTCCCTGTGGGGAATGTGCTCTTCAATCATGGCAAGATATGGTACTTAAGGACTTTGTAGTAGACGTATGTGTTGACTTTCTCGTTGGCTTAGAAGAAGTAGGGAGGTATCTTGCTGCCGTCGGACGCAACGACGACGAGGACCCTGTTCTGGATGTTTGATCCTGAAGGTTTCCTCGACCTGAGCTCTTGATTCAGTTGAGATGCGATCATTTCTCCGGTTCAGAACAGCGTTTTCTGTGAATATCTTCTTGTGCACAGAGGAGATCGCACACCCTCTGCTGTTTTGCTTGTCACTCGGATATTTTTGATCACACAAAACAAAACAAAAAAATCAAATTGTAAAATTTTGTCAGTTCTTTTGAATGGCACCATGTACAAAATTGTCAGAATTTTAAAACTGAGGCTAGATAGCCTCGAAGAGTATACTAAATTATTGTCGTGACCCTCTACCCCTACGGAACATTCCCTTGAACTTCCCTAATTAATGATTTGATTATATGACCTTAGTATGGATATATACAGAAAAATGATGCCCAAACAAGCACTAAACAGGTTCAAATCATTTGACTTCACGACAACAATAATTTTATTGATTCCTATTCTCTTTTTGTACTGGATGCGTAGAGGAAGATATAGTTATTGATATATACAAGGTAGATCCTATCTAGGAGTAAAATTATTATTTTCAATCCGGAATGGCATTGTTGCAAAATCACAGAGGAGGACAACAATACCTCTTATTTCTGAGCAGAGCCAGCTGTGACCGTTAGAAAGAGCAAGGAAAATCTCACTTTTCTCAAGACCAACAAAAATTCGGCCAAAGTTTTTCTCTTTTGTTATTAAAAATTGTTCACCATTGATGGCACTCTGAATAAGCAAAATCCAACCAACCAAATATCCAGACAATGTCTCAGATTCAGTTAGATATGTCTTCAGATCAAAAATTCTAGATGCAAGCATAGGCAAAATCGGCCCTCCAATTTGGTTGAGAGGAAGGAACAACTTAATGCAATGCTTACATCAAACTTCTGCATATGAAAGTGCTACGTCTAGCCAGAGAAGTGTTTGTGGATAATTTTGTGTTCATTCAAGACAGAGCTCCTTGTCATTATGCCTCCAAGACCCAACCCTTCTTGAGAGACAACTCTCCAGACTTTTGATACCTCAACATTTGCCCTGCCCTCCTCTCCAGACGCAGTCCCCTTTGACTACTCTATCTAGGCGCGTCTGGAGGAGAGGGTTTGTCCTACTCTCCACAGGAGTGGCCAGACTCTTGAGGCATCTATCAAGAAAGAGTGGACCGAACTCGAGTTTGACTAGATAATCAAAGTCTACAAGGGTTTTCGGTCTCGTATTGAGGCAATTATTGGAGCATATTCAATAAAAGTTGTACCAAGTACAGATAATTTTGATGAATAAATGTCTTCACAAAAACTCTGGTTTTAATTTTACTTTTGAAAAAAATAAAATCTGTACCTCTAGAAAAGATCCTTCATGTATATAAATATGCACAAGTGCACCATATAAAGCACGTTTGATACTTGGAAAAAAGAAATAAGGACTAGGAATCATTCCAAAAAGCTTATACATTATTTATGTAATAAGTAGTGATGGGACGATTAATTGGAATCGGGAGTCGAAAAATCGAGTATTTGTTCTGGAATCGGGATTGGCATAAATTATAATAAAGTTTAATTTGCGATTCTGATTTTTAATTATAACTCATATTTAACTATTTTCTAAGAACTTTTCTAAGTTATGAAAAATAAAAAAATTGAAGAATTTTTGCTTTTTACTAGAAAAATTAATATATGAAATTTCTTTTCATAAAAATTTAGTATTTCAAATTAAATTTTTTATAACTTTTTTGCCAATAAATATAATTTTCGGTGAATACCTATTTTTGGAAATTTTTCTCCAAAAAAATTTTTTTTCAAAAAATTTTATATTTGGAAATTTAATTTTTAAAATTTTATTGCAAAAAAATAAAAATTTTGAGAATAGCTGGTGATTTTTGATATTTTTTGTGAAAAGCTCCGAAATTTTTGAAATTTTTTTCCAAAAAATTTAATTGTCTGAGAATGTATGAGAAATTTTTGAATTTTTTTTTTCCAATTTTTTAGTAAGAAGCAAAATTCCTTAATTTTTTTCATAACTTAGAAAAGGACTAAATAGAACTAGAATCACAAAATTAAACATTATTTTCCGATACTGATTCTAGTATAAAGATCTGAATAATTGTCCCATTACTACTTTAGACCGAATTTGAAGTAAGAGGGTTCGGTCTTGAACTGAGTCACATCACTACAATAACTATATGTACAAGTACAATTTGCTGGTATGATTTACTCTTTTTTTTACCCAAGCTTACGGCTTTTTCTTTAACACAACATACTTATAATATGTACATACAATCGATGTTGAGTTACATATGCGATACATTTTAATGTGCTTTGTTCATATTCAAATACGTGTGCATTCGAGTTTTGTCTTTTTTCCTTTATTTTTTAAAACACCTAACAACAAATAACTGAAGTAGAAGAGAAGGGATTATTACTTCATCACTAGTTAACACAATTCCAAGAAAAGTTCCATGAATATTTTTTTACTACAGGACAAACAGTATGTAAGTACCTAAAATCTGCATATATTTTTAATTGGAATTTGTTGTTTTTCTGCATTCTCATCAAATGCATTAAGAAAATGCATCATTAAACATACAAATTTATAATTTATTTACTATAATAGAGACGTATGAAAGATTTTTATATTGGAGGGGGTCTATATACATGGGGATAGTGATTTATCTTTCTTTTATCGTGTAGAATAAATCATAACTCGTCAAATCATATGATAACTAGAGATGTGAAAATTGTCAAAATCATCGTGAGTGTATATCAAAAAGAGAAGTGTATGTTGGGAACTTTGATATACAAAAAATGTGATGAATATACAGGGGCGTCCACAGGAAGTGGGCTGGAGGGGCCACAGCCCTCCAGCCAAAAAAAAAAAAAAAAAATTAAAGAATTTTTCCTTTTTACTAGAAATTATTTCATTATTCGAGCAAATGATGCCGCAGAGCAAAAAATTTAAATTTTTGAAATTTTTTATGAAAATCTATGAACTTTTGCAATTGTTTTCCAAAAAATTTAATGTGGATTTTTCAATTATTTTTTCATAAGTATTTAATTTTGTAATAAAAGCACTAAGTAGAACTTTTCACGGAAAATTAATTTTTTTGGAAAAAAAATTGAAAAATTAAATTTTTCGGCAAAAAAATATGGAAAATTTAATTAAATTTTTTATATTAATTTTTTTGATTTTTTTTTCAAATATTACACTTTTGTAGTAAAAGCATAAACTTCCTTAATTTGGGAAGGGCTACAGCCCCTGCAGACGCCCCTGATCAAACTAGCTACAGAAAATTTCTCTCAAATGTAAGCAAACAATTTTTTTTAGATCCTTTAAACGTTTAAATTGTAATTTATAAATATTCTAATGCAATATTATTGGCAATTCATTCTTTATATTTATACGTTTGTCAAAATTACCCAAGAAATTCCAAATGTTATGTCTTATTTTTACAAAATATTGGTCAGAAATTACATAAATATAATTTTTAGTGATGGGACGATTAAAAAAAAATCCCGATTCCAATTTTTTAATATTTTAAGAAATAGTTAAAAATACCAATGCAAACACATTCACCGGATTATATTTTAGGGGCGGTTCGTGGTTTATTTTTCCAAATCCACAGTTGTTCACAAAAAATTAATTTTTTTTATGCGGGGAGTTTTTTGGTTTTTGGACTTTTTTGAACAAAATCTAAATTTTTTTGGAAAATTCAAATATACGATTTGAGGTTTAAATTTAATTCAAAAGTCCACAATTATATACCAAAATATAAATTTTTTAGGAAGAAAATTAAAAAAAAAAATTAAATATTTTTTGGAAAAAAAAATGAAAAATTAAAAAATTTGGAAAATTAAATTTTTAGGGAAAATGAAAAAAAATTGGAAAAAAAAAACTTCTTTTTTTTTTGAAAAAATAATTTGATAACTTAGAAAAGTAATAAATAGTTAAATTTAATAAATAAGAAATCCGAAATTCATTATTTTCCTGATGCCAATTCAGAAAGAAACCCGATTTTTATTCTGTTTCCGATTAATCGTCCCATCTTAGTTATTAATGTTTTTTAATGAATTGATAAAAATTTAGCCTTTACAATAACTTAAAAAAAAAATTGAAAATACACATTTATTTAGTTATAACACACATTTTCAATTTTCGTAGATAGTTGAATTCGAGTAAAAATTGCAAACACTATTTATAAATACATTTTTTCGTTTGCCAATACATCAGTAAAGTATTACATTTTACTTAATCAATATGAGGGGAAAATAAATAATCTTACTCTCATCCTGGTTTTGTTTAATTAATACACAGGTCAGCACAATATTTGTGGGATTTACGACAACTGCTGTCTAAATGTGGGCTGTTCATTACGAATATGAATTCAGCTTTGTCCATCATCAAGTTTTTGAAATATAGGTCTTTATAACAATTTTAAATAAATTTACAAAACTCAAAAATATCAGCCTTGATCCATGTGAGGATTTTCATGCAGTCCTCGAGCAGACTGGCCAGGAGGTGGCGTGGGATCCTTGTGAAAGAAACTAATCCCAAAGTTGAACATACTACTGTGATCAATATCTTATACGAACTTATTTCAATCCAAGCTTTATTTGTAAGGGAGGAAAGACAATGATGAATGCACTTCCTATCCACTAGAGAAACACAATACACTTCCTATCCACTAGAGCAGTAGTTCTCAAATGGAGGCACTCCAGGGGGTACTTGAGATTTTGAAGGAATATTTAACAAGTTGCACATAACTCAAGAGTTCCCACAGGACGTGGGTGGAGGGGTTATCCCATCCAAATTAAGGAATTTTTGTTTTTTTATTAGAAAATTTAATGTTTGAATCTTTTTTTTCTAAAAATTTATATTATAAATTTAATCTCATTTTCTGTGAATAACTATGGATGTTTAAAATTTTCTATAAAATATTAATTATTTGAAATTTTTATTTTAAAAATTTTATAATTTATATTTTTGTACAAAAAATTTTATTTTTTGTGAACAGCATTGAATTACATACGGTGGGAGATGCTAAATGATATTTAGGACCCATGCACTTATAATATTGAACGCTTTTGGCCTCTATGTTGCTTTCGCCACTATAATATTGTATATTTATAGATGATAAAAGAGTTACATTGGGTTTTGGACATTTTATGAAAAAATTCTTTAATTTAAGAAATAAATTTTTTGGAAAAAAATTTCTAATATTAAATTTTTTCCAATTTTTTTTACAAATCTACAGCTATACACAAATAATTAAATATTTAAAAAAAATTTCAAAAATCCTGAATTATTCTCAAAAAACTATAAAATTTCAAAGATCCATAGGTGATCAGACAAAGTTAAATTCTTTTGAAAAAATTTCCAATATTAATTTTTTTCACAAAAAATTTAAAATATCCACAGTCCACAAATTTCAAAAATTAAATTTTTGTAAAAAATTTCACAAATTCATAGCTGTTTCCAAAAAAAAAAAAAAAAATTGTTTTGTTTGGAAAAAAATTTCAAAAATTAATTTTTTTTTAATTTCAAAATTCCATAGCTATTCACAGAAAATTAAATTTTTTGAAAAAAGATTTATAAAATCCATTGCTTTTCTAGAAAAATTAATTTTTTTCAAAAAATAATTCAAAAATTAAATTTCAAATATTACATTTCTGGAAAAACAATTCTCAAATTCATAGCTATATAGAGGAAATTAAATTTTTTGGGAAAAAAAAATTGGAATATTAATTTAAATTTTGATACATTAATTTTTTTAATAAATAGCAGACATTCCTTAATTTGGAAGGTGGGGGGGGGGCTACAGCCTCTTCAGCCCAGCCCCTACGGATGCCCCTATTAAAATACATACAAATAACTAAACACTTGGCATGCCTCTATTTGCCCTATTTCTGTCATTATCATGAAGAAAAAAATCGTGTATTTATTGTTTATGTACATAGCAAGGAGCACCCACGACATGATCCCATTATTTGTGGTTACATTATTAACATACTACACACATAAATACATATCTGAACAAAAAAAGTCTGCGGTTTCCTGAGGCACGAGGATCAGCGATTAAAATATCATTAAAAGAATACATATTTTCATTGGGTGGATTTTGATTATTAAGAATAGTTTAATTCTGGACTCACTAGAAGGAATGGGGACACAGCACGTCCACAGGATTATATATATTTGGTTTTTGGAAAACAGAATTGAAATATAAAATTTTTGGTGAACAAAAATTGAAAAATTCTTAGCTATTTAGAGAAAATTTATTTTTTTGGAAAAAAAATTCAAAAACGAAATATCAAATACTATGTTTTTTGATGTTTTTTTTTCCCAAAAATCCACAGCTATTAAAAAAAAAAATTCAAATACCCACAGCTACTCACAAGCAATTAAATCTTTTGGAAAAAAATTTCAAAAATCCACAACTGCTTATAAGAATTTAATTTTTGGAAAAAAATTAAATTTTATACCAAAAAAAAATGAAAAATTAAGGTTTGTGCAAAAAAAAATTCGAAACTCCACAGCTTTTTATACAAATTTCAAATAATAAAATTTTTTGAAAAAAAATTCCAAAATATTAAATTTTTGAAAAAAAAAAAATATATATATTAATTTTTTTGCAAAAAAATTCAAAATTATTAAATTTTTTGGAAAAAAATCAAACAGTACATATTTTTTTCTGCTGAATCATTTGCCCTTATGAAAATTTTTACCCGTTTTTTATTGTAATTTTTTTTTCATCCTACCAAAAAACAATTAAAGCAAAAAGTAAAAATTCCTTAATTTGAGGAGGGTTACAGCTATAATTTTAACTATAGTTTAGAACTAATTCAAATATAATCTACTAATATCTCAATATTTTATTATGTTGATCAACTTTGGCTACTCTAAGTACAATTTGTGGGACCTATACAGGGTAAATATGAATAATCCTTGTTGATAGAAATTGACAATAATTTGAATAAGATTAAAAATACAAATACACTCTTCATTATGAGGAAAATCATTGCAGTTTGCTTTTGTGTTAATAAGCAACATATCATCTATTTTTAGAATCAAATATATCCTTACCATACTTTTTTTTATTTTTGAATGGCTTTATTATCAGTTCATCATGATACAAATGTAAGAATGAGGAATGGATGATATCAGTAGTACCTACTTGAGACTTTTTATGCATTCGTTAACTAATGTGCCTTTATTTTATATATATTATCGCTTGATCTCTGAATAATGAGCATTTATCAAAAAGTGGCTGAATATATATACATACAATAATAGATTGCCCAACAGACATACAATGGTCGTTTGAAAAGTCCGTTTCAACCAGATCGGTGTATTTCTTTTTGTTTGGCATTCGTTTGAATCGAAGAATTGCCCGTAAAGATCATGGAGACTGTTTTTCGCAAGGAAATATCCTCATCGACTATCGGGAAAAGGATAAAACTATTACTCCATGCATATTATTAATCGTAATTGGACCAATTGAAAGTTGAACTGCAAGAAAAACGGCCAAGATTGACCCACAAAAAAATCATTTTCCATCACGACAATGCACCAGCTCGGATTCCAACTAGAGATGCCCACAGTAAAAGCAATCTCATGTATATAAATACATAATATTTTGATAATCAAATGGATCCTAATAGATATATCGATCGATCCTGTAGACTGAAAGGAATTAAATGGCAGAAATTATTCTTACTCAGGTAATCTGCTCCAATGATCCAAAAGGCTCTTCTTTTCAAATAAATGAGGGATTTTTTTTGCTTGACTATATTTTTTTTATTTACGTACATATTTGGGAAATGGTTATAATTACATAGCATGAATTAGTTACTTCAAGCTTAATTTTGTTTAGTTATTTATTTTGGTATAAATTGCTTTGACTTACGAGCTCCGGCAATGAACGAATTTAACTTACGAGGGTCTTTTGAAAAGTCCGTGCAAAACTCTGTCGCGTATCAAGGTTATTTTTATTTAGTAACATCTCTTGGAAGAACACACACAAACTTTCAGCCAGATCAGTCTATTTCTTAGTCTGAATCAGTCAGTGGAGAGATTTTCAAAAAATGACAAAAAAGAATTTCCTGTGCTCATTAAATATTACTTTATGAAAGGTAAAACGCCTCAGGAGACTAAAAATAAGCTTGATAAACATTATGCAGACTCAACACCTTCGATTAGAATAGTTTATTGGAGGTTTTAAAATTTTCAGAGCGACCATATGGGCACAAGTGAAGCTGAACATTCTGGACGTTGAGGTGTCTACTACAGAAATCATTGATAAAATGGATGATTTGGTAATGGATGACAGAAGAGTGAAGGTTCGTGAGATTGCTAACGCTGAGGGCATCTCGAGTTGGAACCCTATTTCCATTAATTTTGCGACAACAACTACCGAGCTGTGATCTGGTGTATTGTCGTGGTGGAAAGGGACTTTTTGGTGGGCAACCGTGGGCGTTTTTCTTGCAGCTCGCTTTTCAAATGGTACAATAATCATGAATAATATGCACCTGTAAAAGTTTTATCCTTTTCTATGAGGATTATTCTATGCGATTCCAAAAGACAGTTGTCATAATCTTTCCAGCCGATTTTTCATTTGGAAGGAATGCCAATCATATAGAAATTGACCAATCTGGCTGAAAGTTGTTGTGTGTTCTTCCAAGAAATGCTACTAACTAAACAATGCCTTGATACGCGCCAGTAGTGGCATCTCTCAGACTTTTCATGGACTTTTCAACCGACTCTCATATATATTGATTAAAAATATTAATTAGGATTTTCTCCTTTTTCTAGTTTTTATTCCAGATTGTTTTTGAGTTGATGCACCACATTAGGTGTATGTACATTAGATATATCCGAGTCATTTTAAGGAATCTATGAATGAATACATTTTTTTATAGAGAAAGAGGGCATAATATAATATAAAAACATGCCAGCAGATGTGTTTGCTATTTTGAATAATAAAATAATGAAATATATCCTGTTGTTGTCTGAATTGAATGACACATACACAAATCTATCAATTGTTTAGTTGTACATAAATCAAATTTCCAACCCCGAAATGACTCTTTTTTATTATTGTCAGACATTTTAGTTCCAATAGGATCATGGTTGTTCATTATTTTATTTCCTGAGGAAACTTGAGTCCAATCCATTTTAGATATGTTGTGTGTCAACATAATAACAGCCATGAATAAAAATCAAGAGAATGAAAAAATCCCAATTTATTATTATACTTGATATACTCGACCAACCATTCATATTTACCCATTTTAACACACAAAGTATTGAAGTCCATTGCAGGATCCTGGGTGAATGAGGAAAAAAGTTTATTAACTATTAATTGAAACCCAAAGAACATGTTTTAGTAAATGTATCCACCATCATCTGCATCTGGATGTACTTGGCGCTCATGAAGACCCAGGCCTTGTTGACCGAGGGGTTCAGGGCTCACTTGCTGTTGTGGTGTTTCCATCAGGACTTGGACTACACGTGTGCCTAGATAAATAGTCTAGGGGATTGTGGTCTAGACACTGTGGCAGACGGAAGGTGGTTGGTGGTTGAGTCAACAGAGGCTGTGGAATACGCCAGAGATACTTTCCTCTTGCGATTTTTAGAACCCTGAACACCGCTCATGGGAACTTTTTCCTCTTCTTGACATTGTCCGCCATTGAGGAATTTGTCTTTGTCTTGAAGGCCGACTTCAGGTGGTTGACAGACACGGAGGGATTTCTGCCTGCTCTGGGAGAGGTTCCAAGGTCCTTTCCGTTCTTCAACTGCATTGAGACATTGTAAAGAGTCTTCTTCGAAGCCCTAGTCTGCTCCAAAATGGCCTTTTAGGAGAATCCTGCGTGGAGAAGCGCTGTAATTTTAATCCTCTTCATTTACTTTTTTTTCAGGGTGCCGACTAGAAACATGTTTTTTTTACCAAATTGACAGCTAATTATGCGTTCTCCAAGATTGCTTATAGGAAATTTTCTTTTAAAAAAATGACTCTTCACCTCTCAAAATTAAGCATAGTAGAGATGATTTAATAATAAAGGCTGGCAGCCTAATATTTCAAATACATATTTGAATACAATTGTAGGCTTATTATCCAAACTTTTGGGATTTGTTAATATATCCTATAATTTTTGCCAATGTTTTGAACAATTATTTGATTTTAAAAACTTATATTGGCCCTGATATAGCCCTTTTCAAAAATGTATTAAATTCTCGTTCTTCTTTATTGTGACGATGAATTTTGGCTAAATCAAGTTTAATTCGCTAGGCAGCTTAAGTATTAATAAGAATAATTTGTTTGTAAAAATGTACAAATATTTGGAGAAGAATACAAAATATAATCCACACTCAATTTTGAGGCAAATAATTCTAGCTTGACTTTGTGTTGACATGCTGCATATTATTTATAATACCTCTCTCTCTCTCCATAATTAAATACAAAAAATGACATTTTTAAACTCTGACTCAGAAACAAAGAATGACAAAATAGATTTGTATTTTTGTCATATAAGAGTAACGTGCATTTGCCAATAATAATTTCATTCAAGTATTATATTTTTGAAATCCCTTATATGATTTTTTGAATTATTGTAGTATTGGAACCTCCCACACTAGCTAAAGTGTTTAAAAGTCATTCCATCCAATGAGTCAAACTCTTCATTAATAAGTCACATACCTCTACCAAGGACATGTAATTTGAGATACATAATTTAATTATGTGCTTATGTCTTTAAATTTACGATCTAAAAATACAAGAGTGGAGTATAAATTCTGAAGTAAACGTAACGTGTATTTTATATAAATATATTATATATTAAAAAGGTACTTATGCAATATGTATGTACATTTTAGGAAGACTAGAGACAATTGCAACAGACCCTTTTTTCTAGAACATTAAAAAAGGTTTAGCCACAAAATCTACAATATAAAAACTAAGGGCAGCCGCAGGGTTATGTTTCGGGAGAGGCTTGATTTTTGGATTATTTTTGAAATAAAATATCCAAAAATTTAAAAAAAAATTATATAAACTTACGGAAAATGAAATTTTTTGAGAAAAAAATTTTTAAAAATTAAATTTTTATGAAAAAATTTCATATAAATAATTTTTTGCTCTGCTGCCATTTTTGCCCTAATGACAAAAAAAATATTTGTAAAAGGAAAAATTTATTGATTTTGGGGCTACAGCCCCTCCAGCCCACAGCTTGCAGACACCCCTGGTTGTATCAATCCTTATTTAGGACGAAAGACGACAGTTCAGTTCTGCGTATCAGTCCTAAATACTTGTAATGTGCGGTCCTCGAAAACGTCACACAAGATTTACAAGATCATCTTCACAGTGGACGCAGTTGTGATCCCTTCTTGGCTGAATCTAGAGCTTAGTTCGAGTGAGCCTTCAGATATAAACATCCAGCTAAGGTCATGGTCCTCGGCGTCGTGGAGTCCGACGGCGGTAAGATACCTCCCTACTTCTTCAAATTTTTGGGAAAAATTTTCCAAAAAATTGTAACATTTGAAATTTTTTCCAAAAAAAATTTAATAGATGTCATTGCAGGTCTCTTCCCGGACATTTTCTTTTTGGGTGAGAGGTTGCGTGAGGTAATAAAGGTAACCACAGGATTGTAAATTGATTAGGGGGGTTTACTTATTTATACATACTTACAAAAAATTTATTTGATAATGAGTTATTTAAACGCCTAAACACATTTGTATTTCATCATCAGCAATTAAATATTTGATGCAGAACCGTGTAATAAATATATTTCCATATTATCTACCATTGTAAACAGACAGTGTGTACAACTTTAGTTATACACACTGTCTGTTTACAATACTTACCTAGATACATTACGAGATGTAAGTAATGCTTCTGTAATTATGTACATATAATCTGAAGTAAGCGGAATGCAATGAGCTGTTATATTTATTAACATATTATCATATTTGTTTCAACATCACACGCAATCATGTCAGTTGAATAGGCATACTTAATGCATAATAGTTATGGATCGAATCGAACATCTAAAAACGCGGATATGGATTTGCAAAAAGGGAAGCGAAAAAGGGGCTTTTGCAAGATTATATATGTAGATATGTATGGTTTTTTTTTTGTGGGGGGTGTAGGTTTTGCATAATTTTTTTTAATTACAAAAATTTAATTTTTCGGAAAAAATTTCAGTAATGCACAGCTGTTTATAAAAATTAAAATTTATTTGGAAAACAATTTGACAGATTAAATTTTTTGGATAAATAAATCAGACATTCAAAAAATCAAAAGTTATTTATTCTCAAATAATTTGAATTTTTAATAGTTGTTTATAAAAAAAACCTATTTTTTGGGGAAAAAATTACAAATATTAAATTTTCTTGTAAAAAACAAAAATTCCTTAATTTTTTTTTTTTTTTTTTTTTTTGGGGGCTACAAGCCCTCCAGCCCACCCCCCGTGGATGCCACTGATGTCAAAATTTGATGTTTTATGCAAATATCAAAATTTGGAATTTCTTAATATGTGAATTGTTATTTTGTCTTATAATATTATGATAACATTTCCCTCAGAAAAAAGAGAATTATCGCCTATCTTTGGTGTAAATTTGTAGATCTGAAGGTAAATAACAATACCAAGATCTAACTGATATATCATCAATCAAGGAATTAATTGAAATATTTATTGACAAAAAAGGTTCTTACTTTATACATAATCATTGCCATAATCATTCAATTTTTACGGTTTGAATTTTTTTTTTTTTTTTTTGGGGGAGGTGAGCTTGGTTGCTAATTTTTTTTTTTTCCAAATCCAAAATGTAAAATTTTTTGGCAAAAAAAATTTTGATAAATTAAATTTTTAGAAATTTTTTCCCCAAAAATTCTAAAAATATTCAAAAATCTATAGCTATTCACATAAATTAAAAAAATTTTTTTTTTTTTTTTTTTTTTTGTTTTTGAAAATCCATAGCTATCAAAACAAAAGTAAATAACAAAAATTCCTTTAATTGGGGAGGGATTCAATCCACTCCCTACGGACGGGGTATATGTATGTAAATATAATGAAGATAGTGTCCTTGCGCAGATGCTATTTCAAATGAAGAAGATTTTCCTCTTTGTAACTGTAATTCAATTACCCCCCCCCCCCCTCTCTCTGGCCTGCCACTTGCACTCTACAAAAATCCCATCCCATAATTTTCAATCTTTTCACTTCAGAGCCCGTTTACGTAATTTTTCGGGGAACTTTTTCCTAAATATTTGAATAAATAATTTTATTCTAAAATAGTTTTTTATAACTTAAAAAGATAAATTTGAGGTTATGTACAAAGTATACGCAGATAAGAGAGGGGCAGTGGTTGAAATCGTGTACTTAATAAAGAAAGACACTTAAAGAAATGCCTAGTAAATGAAATCATGGGAAAAAGAGGCGGAAGATGGCCAAAACCTTAAGCACATACATTGTATATGACTCCTTTCTTGAAACCCCCGTTTGGGAATCACTTACCTAAGAAATGTGTTGAATATTACAAAATTAATATATAAACATTGAAATCTGTCAATTTGGATGTGAATATTAAAATTTATTATTTTATGGACGCTGCGAAACAAATATTTCTAATAGTAATATGTGATAATTCACATTTGCAAGTATTTGATTCATCACTAATTTTGTTTCTTTTGTATATTTGAACATATGACGACTCTAGAAGGTATACAGTCTTGGTGACTATTTTTCTTTCTGTATTCGATAGCTGTATTGCAGGTGTTATTTGTTGTGTGGAAGGCTTGAAAAAGTTTATATTTAATTAAAAAAATATAATAACACACTTTCATCAGAGAGAGATTAAGTCCTCAAATACATCCTTAAAAACGAATAGTGTGGACTGGACAGTTGACTCCCAAACCATAGAGGTCATGGCCATTTTTATCACTATCGTCAATCGTTTTCTTTTTCAATTCGTCTTTTCTAACTAAGAAAAGTAATTCTTTCAAAATTAGTCGCCTATAATAAATTGCAACTCAGAAAATTGTTGAGACTTCTCAAACTGCATGGTGTACCTCATAAGGGGCCGTTGAGCGACTATAAATTCAATGTAGACACCATATGTAACTATTACCGTCCCTAGACTACAAATTTATAAAATTTGTTGGCCTATAACATTTTTTTGAAAAGAAAAGTTCTGAAAATAATTTTCCTTTTTTAACTAAAAAAGAAAATGTATCATCTTGTTTCATTAACGAAAAGGTTTAATTAATCCCTCAATATATTATGTCTCTCTTTGTAAAATATTTCGTGCTGTGAGAAGGAAGGGATGCCACGCCGCTATTAGATGAAACAAGTGGGTACCAGATGCTAAAACGCTATTTAAAGGAGAAGATGCGAGTCAGTAGCGCCAGAATCATCGCACTCTACCCTTTTTTGTCTCTTCTTAGGGGCGTCTTCAGTATTATATTTTTGTGGGACTTGGTTAATGGAATTTTTTTGAAAAAAAATTAAAAAATTCAATTTCAAATATTAATTTTTTGAAATAAAATTTCAAAAAATTAAATTTTTCAAAAAAAAAAACAAACAAAGCTATTCAGAACAAATTTCAAATATTAAATTTTTGGAATAAAACTTCAAATATTCACAGCTATTCACAAAAAATTATTTTTTTTGAAAAAGATTGAACATATTAAATTTTTAGGGGAAAAAAGTAACTTATTCAATTCTTAGGAAAAAATTTCACATCTCAAATTTGCAGGAAAAAAATTTAACATTAAGAATTTAAAAAAAAAATTCAAAAATTATATTTAAATATAAAATTTTTGAAAAAGATATCAATTATTCAATTTTGTGGAGAAAAATTTGTAAAATGCAAAAGTTCCTTAATTTAGGGGCTACAGCCCCTACAGTTCACACTCTGCAGACACCCATGTTCTTTCTCTAATATGCATATGTGGTGCGTCAATATAAAAACAATATTCAACGAAAACTCAGCAAAAATATATATATATATATCCTCATTTACAGAAAATTAACTTTTTTGAAAAAAATTTGAAAAATTAAATTCCCAATTTTAAATTTTCTAGTAAAATACAAAAATTCCTTAATTTGTGTGGTACTCTGTCAAAAAAGCCCCCTCCCCAAAAAAAAAAAAAACATCATCATAGTAAATCATAGTCACAATTCTGCCTCCTTCTCTAAATAATCACCTTGTTTAACAAAGACTGAATTACCTATTGGTTTCCAATCAACATATATGTTTAACGGTCTTAAATTCACTGATCCAAACAAATAACTAAAAAATTACTTGTATTGATTTAACTGTTAAACTTTTTGTCTCACCCAATTGACATCTAAAGGATTTTACAACTTCCCTAATTAGCCATCCATTGTTTTTAAAACTAATCAATTGAATTCAATATATAGGAATGTCATGTAAACAGAATATTTCTGATATTTTATTTTTGTTATTTTAAGACTTCTAAGATTCTTCTAAAAGATTAAAGATTAAAAATACCTTACATTGTCCAAAAATGTAGCCAGAATGTTCTTACATATTCTTCAATAGTTCTGTTATTGAGCTTGTAAGAAAAGGTTTGATTCTGCATATTAGATATTCAAAATTTTTGAATTATTTTTTGTCAAGATATACACATTTAACTTCCTTCTTCAGGGGTATCCGCATGATAATATATATATATATTTATTTTTTTTGGGGGGGATGCTTGGTTTTGATTTTTTTTTAAATATCCAAAACTTAAAATTTAAATAAAAAATTAAAAACCCCGTGGGGGATCAGAAATTATTTTAAAAATTGCTTTTTTTAAAAAAAAATTTCAAAATTTAATTTCCAATATTAAATTATTTGGAAAAAATTTCAAAAATCTACATTTGTTCACAAAAAAATTAATAAACTTTTAAAAAAAAATTTAAAAATTAAGTTTCAAATGTTAAATTTATTAGAAAAAAAATTACAAAATTTTATTTCCAATATTAAATTTATTGGAGAAAAAATTCAAAAATCTACAGCTGTTTACAAAAAAATTAATCATTTAAAAAAAAAATTAAAAAATTAAGTTTCAAGTGTTAAATTTAAAAAAAAAATTTCAAAATTTAATTTCCAATATTAAAAAAAATTCAAAAATCTACAGCTGTTTACAAACAAATTAATCATTTAAAAAAAAATTAAATATCAAATGTTAAATTTTTTGGGAAAAAATTTCAAAAACCCACAGATTCACAAATAATTTCTTTTTTTGGAAACAAATTCTTCCCCAAATTTTTGCGTAAAATTGTTTCATGCTGAGCAAAAAAAATTATAGTAAAATACAAAATTTCCTTAATTTAAGGGGCTAAGCCCCTACAGTCCACATTCTGCGGACACCCATGTTCTTCCTCCAATATGCATATGTGGTGCGTCAATATAAAAACAATATTAAACAAAAACTACTTCTTACTTCATATAGTATAAATAGGACCCAGTATTTCATAGATCTATTGCAGTCAATTCCAGGCTTCCTATTCAAATTTTGGCTTTTTTCACGGCGTTACCTTAATAACAAAATAAAAAATACATTATATTTTGTTGTCAGCTGTCGATATTTCTGCTTCATTTCTCCGAATCAGTGTTCTGAAGATTGATTGGTCAGGACTGTCCCCAGGATTATATTTGGGGGGAAGGGGTTGTTTTTTGGAATTTCTTTGAAAATAATCTAAAAAATTACATTTTCCTGAAAAATAATTTGAAAAATCTAATTTTTTGTAACAAAATTTCAAAATTTAAATTTTTAATATAAAGTTTTTTGAAAAAAATTACAAAGATCCTGTTTTTGACAAAAAAATTATATTTTTTCCAAAACAAAAAACCAATTTTTTTTTTTTAATTTTAAGTTATTTGGAGAAAAAAAATTCAAAAGTCCACGGATATTCACAAAAAATTAAATTTCCAATATAATTTTTTTTTTTAAATTAAAAATATTCAATACTTCAAATTTTCAGAATTATCTAAGTAATTTCTTTGGATATTTCAAAGTATCTACTTAAAAGCAAAAATTCTTTAAGTGGAGGGCTACAACCTCTCCAGCCGGGTGGCTGTTTTTTGAATATTGTTTGTTGATTTTGTCATTTTTAAGCCATGAACATTAAACGAACAATTATTGAATAATAAATACCAAATGCAGTTGGGGAAATGAATTAAACTAATCACAAATATATTTTGGGATTTTTATTATTTTAGGTTATTGGCTAATAATGATTAATAAAAGCAATAAAGCTATTTCCCATTAGTAACATTTGAATATTATGTACATATACATTGTATGTTTGCGAAAAAAATCAACAATTAAAAGATAAAATTTCTAAAAACTTATCTTTCTACTTTTGTCAATATCCTTTAAAAGAAAAGTGTTTTATTTCACTCTCTTTTGAAACAGCTGATTTATAACTAAATAGATGCAAGGCTCTACTATTTAACCTGATTTTAGAAAATATTATAGTATAATATAATATAATATCCAGAAATTGGGGTTGTTGAAAGCTTGTTCCAATCATGAACAGTTATTATTATTCTAGACCCCTTGGAGAGGCTTTGTATACAGCTTGTAAACGATGTCTAGTTTTTTTTTGTCTGTAGTTTTTTTTTTTTTACTTTTGAAGTGAACAAAGAAGAATATGCGGTGCGTCAATATAAAAACAATCTTGAACAAAAACAGAAAAAGGAAATAATCCTCATTTTTTATTTATTTCAATTACAGCCCAATATTAAATAGACATATTTGTGTTTATTTGTGGAGTAACTGTAGATTCCCAAGAATTTTAATCATAATTTAGAAGAGAGGTCGCCTGCGGCACCCAGTCGCCATTTGGCTTCTTCATAGTCGTTCACTCGACTTTTTCTTAAAATATGCCTTTGATTTCTTATTTCGTTAATACATATTTTTGGAGAATGGTCGCCCTCAATAATTTTGGGAATAACAAAGTAGCTCTCAGCTTTAAAAAGTTTGGTGCCCCCTGGTTTATAACCTTTATTTGATTTAAGGTACTTATGACCCAAGTGTCAAATATATCAAATCTGTCATTTATTTATAAGTTTGGGAACTTTAAGTGAAATTTGGTGCGCACCAATTGGTTTAATAAGAATTATTTGTTGATAGAAATGGAGGATCCTTCGAAGAAGAATACAAAGGAATCCACCCTCAATTTTGAGAAAAATAATTATAGATTGTTTTTATGTTGATGGGACACATATGTTAGGTCTTTGTCTCGAAGGTTGGATGGAAGCGTTTCGTTTGTTACTAAGAGAAAATTTTTCCCCTTATTTAAAAAAAGGGAAACGCACTCGTGAGGAAGTAAATAATCCACGTACACATCTGACATCCCTAATCGATCGAGATGCTCCTGCTAACCAAGTAACAAAGGAAGGAAGCAAGCAAGGAAGGAGGTGTACTGTACCGGGGGCGCAAGGGGGTAGAAGGGACTAGTGAGAGGTAGGGATCAAGTACAATACATGATATTATTATCTACTTGTATGTAAATATATTTATGTACATATAACATACCTACTCCATTCTCTTCTTCTCCTTGTTGTCAAGGAGAAGAAGTCTATAGAAACCATACCAAATAATAATGTAGCCTATATAAATGGTATGTACAAGTTGTCATTTTGTACAAGTTGCAACCAACTCTGAGGATACGTATTTTAGATGAAGGATTTACAGAACTTGGGATGAGGATCATGCAATAATTGAATGCCCCATGGATGATCCATTTATTAATGCTGTAGTTTTTGACTATAGCAATACAAATGACTAAAATATAAGTATTATAAGGGACATTATAAAGAGTTCAAATCCCACCAGTTATTTTACTCATAAATCCAATATAATCATGTAATTTTAATAGATCAAAATGAAGGGATAGTATCAATCTAGAGTTGATAATTAGAATGCTCAATATTGCAATTAAATAATATATTTAATGAGGAAGAAATTTCAACTTGTACAATTTGCGGTTACAAGTTACAACTTATACATTACATATATATTGTATAGAAGTTGTGACTTGTATAAGTAAGTTGTACAAGTTGAGCAACAAAATGCGATGAACAATTTTAAATGAAGCACTTGAGAGGAGGATAATTCAATAATTGAACATCACCCCATGAATGATTGATATTTTTGACTATTTTATACAATTACTTAAATTATAAATACTCTGTGGCACATTATAAAGTTTACTCCCTAGAGTTATATTGCTCATAAATCCGTAACATCCATCTAGTTTTAATAGAACAAACTCAGATGATAGTATTAATTCATAATGAGTGATTAAATACTGCACTTTAAGAAATTTGCGGCTTGTGCAGAGACATATTCCAACTTTTCTTCGTGGTTCAAATCCATTCCATTAGCCGGATTCTTGTACTTTATATTTTAGTAAAATGCAAAGCCTGATTTTTTTCGGAAGCATGATTCATGATGATCATACTTTGTGATTCAGCCATGATGGCCAATGCTAAATGTGGCGCTGTTCGTAAGAAGAGAACGAGAGAGGAAAAGAGGAAAATTGCAACCTTATTAAGGCGTACGAGAATTTATGCATGTTTCATCATCATAATTTGCAAAGAACCTCATGTTTGCGTGCACTTAACATTGTTGTTGTACTTATTATTATTCCTAGCTATTGGAAGATTTCAAACAGAGAAAACAAAGAGTAATGGAAAATTTAATTTTATTTTACTAGCAGGAGCACACAGGACGAATTCCTATTATTTATAATAATAAAAACTTTTCCTCCCTCTCTTTCTTTCTCTCATGACGTTTCTTCTACCCCTCCTCCAGTCTCTGTACCAATATTAATATAATAAAACGTCAGAAAAAAAGAAAAAATTGGTTCTGTCTTGCCTGTGCTGTGACGTCACTCCCGAACACTCGCTCTACGTCACGGGCTAGTATTTTATTCGGTTTTTTTAAACCTGATATTCATAACCTTTGTCTTCAAGAAGAAAAAGCTTTCAGATTGCTGTGAGCTTTGGAGTGCGGGACTGACTCCCTTCACGTCAATAACTCCTCATTTGGAGACTGGAATATCTATATTTTGTAAGGACTCTGGTGAACTCGAACCCTGTGTTAATTTCTCTTCGTATTGTGCTGTTGTATAGATATATACGTATTATAGTTTGATTCAGTTCCCTGATTATTTATCTATGATCCATCATCAAAGAGCTTCCATTAGATAGATTATAAATCTATCTCTTTGTATCTACAACTACTGGACATTCAGGACAATAAATACACCGTATGTATTTTGGGATATTAACAAATTCTACATGATTGACTTTATTGATCATACACAATTGTTTTGTATCTTTGTTTTTTCTATGTTTTTGATATCATCACCTATCAATTACTACACGTTAGCAAAATATAATTAAATTCCTATAGTAACAGTATTTGACTGACTGTCGATAAGTTTTCCCAACAATTAATTAATAATTATGCATGGAAAAGTAGTACCAATCCTACGTAGGTTAGAGCTCTGTTTTTCCTCCTTTTATGAAAATACACGGACTCTACTTGTCAAGCACATGACAATAGAGTCAAGCTGTTGTTGATAAGTCAAATAATGAATAAAAGTTGGCATTTTAACTTAGAAATAACATACATTATTTGCTAAATTGATTGACAGTGTTAGCACAAATATATTATATCAATACTACCCTGTAAATAAAATTGAAAAAGTAATCAGATCTTTTTTGTAGGACCTTACGTACGGATTTTTTTTTCCCCTCAATAATGTGAATTTGAAGACTCTCAATAAATTTTCGCAAGTTTATCTAGCATATTTTTCACGCAACCTCTCTTTCTTTTTTAAAAGGCCGTTTATACCTAATATGTACAGTACTAATATCCTATTTCACAATGTGTCATCATAAAAAATATACTTAATATATTGTGGATATGAGCACGTGGATAGGATAATTTTAAGATTAATTTAAAATGTGCATTTGAGTACTATTTGTTAAGAGAGTCTGGAAGTGACATTGGATTAGTTATTATTATATTATTCAAATTCTTTTTATGGGAAAGATAATTATTACTTATTTATAATTTCAAGTAATTTAATTCTTCTTTTTCTTTGTTTCATAGGTGTCTCTAGTTCAAAAGTTACTTTATGAAGAAAGTGTGAAAGATAAGTCTTCGTCTTATCGGGAGCTCAATGATTACTGGTTGATCCTTAGAAGAGGAACGAATTATTTTAAGAGGGTACAATATTGCAACACTTGTTTCAGTCTGTGAATAGCTGTTGGAGAGTGTAAAGGTGTCTGAATTACTTTTGTTGAATAGTGACTATTAGGCCGTCACTAAATTGTATTATCTATAGTTCTATGAATTTTTGTGTTTCTCTTTCAACGAAATATTCTACCATTGTACTCTGACGTACAATCCATATTTTATCTCTAAAAAAATTAAAATTCTCAATGGTTCCTATGGAAGGTGATGCCTACTATTACTACGATGATGATTATCCACCATACTGTCTCAAGCGATCTGACTCAGTTGGATCTGTCACTGAGAGCTCCATATCTTCTGAATCCGAGCTAGGATCCACATATTTTACATATGAGGATCATTGTGGTCCCGGACTCAAGAATTTTTTAGTCAAACGTCTCAAGAGTCGCATTTCCGCCCTGGGGATATCGTCTTTCTTATTTGAGAAAATCACAAATGATATCCTCCGAATGAGTGAAAGTGAACCCTATGGTATCCGTGGAGCCACGGTTGTGTTCAAGATCCTTGACTCTAAAGGCAAGGAGAACAAGTTTTATAAACTCCAACCCGTGACAATCGATGAAGGCTGTGTAAGTACGTTTCGATTGGTCTTTCACCTCGTGGAGGAAAGCATGATGATCTCGAATATTGGGAGGGTTTTGCGTGGATTATTTTTCAAGGGATGGAAGAGTAATAATAAACATCCCCTTAGGATCTGTCAAGACTACAAGTTGTACAAAAAACAACTATTTAGATCGTCTGACTACTACTACTAAACTTTGAATATGAATATTGTCCACCCAAACACCGTGTAATAGTCCCTCAGTCTCCCTACACTCAAATCAGCGATTTTATATCATTTAACTAAATATATTAATATTTTCTATGCTTTTAATATTTAAACTTATGATAAAATTATCCGGTTTTTTTTGTCGTATTTGTTCTGCAAGCAACTACTTTTTTGTAAAGAAATTCAAATTCAAAGATGTTTTCTCCTTATATGTATGGTATAAACTCAACTGTTTTTTATACCTGTATTTTACGTTTTCGATTTTTTATTTCTTTTTTTTTATGTCATAATTTTGTATACCTTTGTCATATACATTGTTTTTTTAATTATCTTACTGTGATTTCTTACTTAAAGAATAATAATACTGAATGGCTAAATGCTTCAACAAAAAGAAAGAGAAAAGTAAATTTTGTTTTGAAATGTTTTTAAATCTTCCTAATTTGCTATTTGATTATAGTTTATTTATTTATATTTTTTAATGTATGTAAAAATAAAATATGATTGCTTTTAATTATTAAATAAATCACCTAAGAAAATTATTTTGTCCCTCCCACCGCCCCTTTATAATTATGATATCTTTGTAAGTACAAATTCGATATATTTATATACATATGCTCATTACTGTTAAAAATCCACAGTACTTGTTTGCAAACGCAAACTATATAAGTCTTTCAAGCACCTTTGTTGTTTTTTTTATATAACTCCCCCCAAGATGTGCCCCCAAATATATATATATATTTTCTTTGATTGAAAAGCTAAAATCGCTTATTTTTTTTTACTGTAACGATTGCCAAATAAATCATTTTCGTATTGTATTTATTAAGTATAGTATATTTATTAATAATTTCCCCGTATTATTTCTATATCTACAATCATTGATATTGAACGAAATAAAAAGTAAAAGAACGATTTTATATCCAATGTGGTATAAAGAGCACCAGTTAAATAAATTATAATATATTGAGTCTTAAGTTACTTCTATATACTTGAGAAACAAATACATCACGACAAAATATACCACTAGACCGAGGAGTATAACGATTATAAGGTATCTGGTTTTCATAAAGGATCCTTCCACATGGGCTCTAGATTCGAATGTTCTCAATTGTTGATGTCTCCATTTCCCTGACTCAACGTCATCTTCATGAGCGGATATCTCTTGCATCCTTGTATCCGTAGTATTCCGGTAGTTCTAGGAAGTTGATGAAAGCATATTTCTTTTTAAATAGGCTCGGTGTAAGTTAGAATTGAAGTGACAACTGGGATGACGTGTGAATGAACTTCGTATCATTATCATTATTTTCAGCTGAGAAATTTCTTTACTCTCTTGTATGGACTTTTCCATCTGATTTTGACTCCTTTAAACCTGTTGAAAAACGCATCATCAACGTGATTTTTCATGACTCTTCCAGATTTTCCCCTTTTTTGTCGAGTAAGTACTTGATTTGCTGAAAGGATGTACAAAACGGAGCCTTATTCCTTTGTGAAGGGACATTATTATGTATTTTTTCAAGACATATATAATTCTAAAACTTTTCAATAAATCCAATTTGTACAAAAGTAAAACTATTATATATTTCAACGGAAAATGACTTCCTTTTATTTTTCATAAAATCAACTGAAATACCGTTGTAAGAAGGTGATGAAGGTTAATTGGATTCATCAACGTAAACAGTAAAATAATGATTCTATTAAAACGAAATAAAAGAAAATTAATTAATTTAAAATATCATGAAAAGTATACATATAAATTATAATCAAGAGTTCTTCCTTGATTGTAAATTATAATATATGTATGCTTTGTAAAAGGTTTAACATGTATCAGCGGATTGTACAAGTTACAATTTCTACATTTCATTATGTTTTATTTAATTAAAATATCCGTCATTTTAATTACTCACTATTAAATGATGCTATCATTTAATTTTGATCTATTGAACCTATACATTTGTTATTTATTTATGAGTAATCTAAGTGTGGAAATTTGAACTTTATAATAATGTGCTATAGAATAACTTTTTAATTTTTTTTCTTAGATGGTAGAAATTAGTGACCTCCACACAATCTACAAAAAAAAGTAAAAATAGATTCTTAGTCAGTAAAGGGTGTCGCCAAGGCGACCCAATCTCACCTTGTCTTTTCATAATTGTATTGAACCCTCTAATAATAGAATTTAAAAATTGTTCTATCATGAAAGGGATTAAAGTAGAAAACTTTGAAAAGAAAGTAGAAGCATTTGCAGACCACTTGACTACTTTATGCTCAGAAGACGCAAAACAAATGTAACTGTACCTACGATATCCTTGAAAAATCAAATACATTTCTGGATTAAAAGGTAGTTTTCAGAAATCAAAACTTTATGACAAACTGCTCGAATATACTAGACTTTCAAAAGTTAGAAGCTGTACAGGTCAATGAAATACTGGGATCGTCTGTTGCACTGGAAAGGATTGATGAGTTTGAAAATGGACAAAAGATTGAAAACGTCATTGTCAACATAATGTCTAAGTACGTTACCTTTACCATTAGAAATGTCCCTCCAGAATTTTTATATGGAACATATTAATAGTGCCTAAAGTCATACATCTGTTGAGGATTACAGGTTTTTCTGAACGATTAACAAATAAAGTGCATACAATATGGACCAAACAAGCTAATTTCGTGGAGAAGAATATATTGTATCAAGACATTCGGGGGCTTGGAATGATATCTTTCCGGGATTTTTGAAGGACTCTTTTATTCTCTTGGATTGGATGAATTTTTGAGGAAGGCCCTGTATGTTCAGGAATACTGAAGATGAAACTAGAGGAAAAGACAGACGAAGACTTAGAGATAATGAAAGGCAAAGGTCAATTTAAGTTCATCCAAATGATAAAGGACATGGGTATATTTTGTCGAAAAACGATGGTTCAATATTTATCAACTATGAAGTGGTAAGAACCTGTGGATGGTAATGCAAGACTTGACAAATTTATCAATTAGAAGGAGACTAGATTTTATGGGAGAAGAGGACATTTGGCCAAGAGATAGTTTTTTATATATGTTGAAATATAGTTGTAATGTTATAGAAAAAAAAGAATTAATAATTTTAAATAAGGTAGCAAGTTGTACAATTTATTTAAACAAGTTATAACTTGTACTAAATTTACACGACATGACGTACATATATAATCCTTTTTAGTCTGTTTGAAGTTCGATAAACTCATAAAGAATTAATTACTTCTAATCAAAGGATTTTTTTATTTTTATTTTATCAACTTTGGCACTTATGGAACAGCATTATCTTGCTAACACAAAAATATCCTATATATTTTGTTGTCAGCTGTCGATACCCTCCTAAGACTTGATTTACCATGGCTATTTCATAATTTATTCTCTTTTATAAATAAACGATGTAATAAGTTATGAATACTTATGAATTATGCTCTATTTTCAAAAGGACGGGAATACGATTTCATGTTGATCTATCGTCACATATTCTGTACATATATAATAGTAAAAATAAGATTTTTTTTGTCAAAATCGTTCCCAAGGCCTTTAAAGACATTTTAACTAATGCCAAACAGAAAGAAATAGACCAATCTAGATCTAGCTAAAATTTGGTATGAGTTCTTCTAAGAGATGCTACTAACTAAACATAACCTCGATACGCACCAATTGTGTCATTTTTTTAACTTTGCATCGACTTTCGAAACGACCTTCGTAGATTATTTTCCGATGATAGATGGGTTTTTGCTATCCTGTATTTACGATAATTCGACTGGTAAAATTTGCTGAAATAAGACATTTTTTATAAAAACGTTCGTTAAAAATGCTCCAACAAAGAATAGTTAATCGGAATTTGAGACATTTTTCCCCAAAATTAGCTCAATAACACAAAAATGTAGATAGTATTTTGTTGTTAGGTTCAATTTTTCATGTTTTCAACACCAAAAGAGTAACTCTTTCTTTGATTTTGTTTGTAGCGAAAAATAAGAATAACTTAGTTTGAATATTAAGATAGAATGAAATATTTTTTGTAAATGTGTAAAATTTATACTGAAGGTAAAGAAAATGGCGCTATGTAATTTTGCCACGGGAGATTTTCCTTTAAACTAATTTTCCTTAGGAAATTTTTTCATAAAGCCATTTTCCCCGAGGGATATTTCTTCTTAATATATCAATAAATGAGATTTATAGTTCTTTAGGAGTTTTTTTAATCAAAACATGTAATGTGTATTTATATAAAAATCATTGATTAATTATGATTGTGATTGATAAAGTTATGTATTAATTTTTCCTTTCCGTAATTGATAAAAATATACATATATAAAAAAAATATTTTTCTCATTTGTTTATGAAATTCCTTTATATAAAATAAGGAATCGGTATCAAAACCGGAATTGGCTGAAAATTTGGGGTTGGTACATCCCTAGTTATGTTACATTATGTTTGTTCTCCTTGTGTTGGTTTGTCTCCACCTATCCAAAAAATACTCCATACAAGAAACATGCGCTCTTTTTCACAATCCTTTTTTTGACTAACTATAGGCAATTTAGTCTTTTTTTTCTATTAGCAGAATAGTTATGAAATGAAAGAGAAAAATGTAGTAAAACAATTCTGTAATGAATGTCTTCAAAATGGCCAAAAACTTTATTTACTAATATTATTCTGATGACTGGGGTTGTGAAAATTGTTAGAATTCTTCGTGAGTATACTTGAAAAAAAAGTATAGGGTAGTAACCCAAGGTTAATAGAAATAAAAGGTTAGACTATCATGTAATCGGGCTTGCTAGCATTTTCAATCTGATGTACTGTACCGACTACTGCGCAAGATAGGCAGATTTTGACAAAACACGCAACCCCTCATAGTCTATGACGTCACTATTACTAGGATTGTCAATTTAATGTATCGTACCGACTGTTGGGTAGGAGAAACAGATTTTGACTAAACACGCAGCCCCTCATCTACTATGACGTCAATATTAAAAGTGTGGGGGAAACTCATACATCAGTCGTCAGACAATCATGGAATTTATCTATAAGTGTATAATCCAAAACTGATCTCAGTTTTTCTTTCTGAAATATCTGGGATTATAGTAATTTGTGACTATTCTCGTTCAGAGTAATTTTTACCCTTAAAACAATCCCCAAATTAAAAGTAGGATAATATAAAACTTATGTGAAAGTGTTATTTATAACTAATTTTTTATTGATTCCGTATTTTGATCTGAACTGGATATAATTTCATTTTTAGGCTGACAAATGATTAAAAACAGTTCTCTTTTATACCCTTATAACTTATTCTTAATGCATAGTGATGAGGAATATCATAGTTTATACTATTGAAAAATATTCAATGTGTAATTTAAAAAAATAAAAAGAAGATCTATTTAATAAATACGTATATCCAAGGAGTTTTGTTCAATTGTGTAGTGAGCCCATTTTTTTTTTTTTTTTTTTTTACTAGCAATTAGTCAACATTGTCATCATTTCCCCCCCGATTTGACAGCTAATTTCATGACGTCATAGCTCGTAAAAGGAAGATCGAGGTAATCGACGGAAGATACTTCTAACTTGATCATCTATCTCAAAAGATGTTCGAATTCAGATTACAAATTTCAGATGGGACGACGAGAGGAGAATTCGTCCGAGGAAAACTACCAGACCTCATAAGGAAGTAAAGTGGACTCCTTCCTTGAGAATGAGATACCAGGATCGATACAATGAACCAACCCATTAACAATGATTAGATAATTTACATATTTGAAAATGGGATCACTTAAAAAATACAAAATGTAACAAAACTCCTTGGAGATGCGTATTTTTTAACACAGATCTTTTTTTGAATCATACATACATTCAATATTTTTCTATAATATAAGCAATGATATACCTCATATATCAAAAAAAAAAATATATATACTATATTAAAGAATCGTAATTGGCATATTTAGTTTATACTAGAATCGCATTGGAATCAACATCCGTTTTTTTTTTTAATTCGTCCCATCACTAATTTTAACGATATTTAAAGTGCTCAAACTATTTTGAGATACTTCATCTAACAAAAATGATTATTTTATCATAAATATACGGATATATTTAATTTTGTACCCCTTATTTTATATAAATCCTTTCTATTTTTATATTTCAAAATAAAAGAAATAAATCTTCATTCTTTGAGCTCAGAGATTTTCCCATTGGGTTAGTTTGCAAAAGAAAAAAAAGTTATATCAAAAACAAAGTAAAAGAATGGCCTGCCCCAGACCACCTATAAATCTGGGCAACATAATAAGAATAAAGAACAAACCTACCCAGGGTGATTTTTATTTGTTTTCTAATATAATAAATCTTGGTTCTTAGAAAATAAAATTAAGTTCCATGTTGTACTACATACATACATATATTCTTCTCTCTGGGGAGAGATATATATGTAGAGACCTACATATTTTTTGTGCATTATTAAGTACTGCTTTCATGGGAGAAAGAGGATTGTCATAAATTATATCCTTATTAATTAATTCTACCTGTCTTAAGAGAGATTCTCGGAAATTAATGAATCTAAGGATTTGTCATTCGAATATAATATAAATATAGATTAAATGAATATGATAATGAAATAATTTTTTGTAATTGCTACATAGATATATGTTTTAGTTTTCCAAAACTGTTATAATTATTCTTTTATTTTAAAAGAGTTAACATATACAGGGGCGTCCGGAGGGAGTGGGCTGAAGGATATGAAATTTAATTTAATTTTACAATTACTTTTTTTTTGTAAAAAATTTATTTTTTGGGGAACAGTATCATATTTTTTAAATTTTTTTCCAAAAAATTTAATTTTTTGTTTACGGCTGAGGATTTTAGAATTAAAAAAAAATAAAACTTTCTGAATATCTATGGATTTTTAAAATTTTTCTTCAAAAAATTTAATTTTTGATTTTTTTCCCCAATAAAATTTAATGTTAGAAGTTAATTTTTTTAAATAGGTGTGGATTTATCACATTTTTTTCCAAAAAATTGAATCTATTGAGAATAACAAATGATTTTTGAATTTTTTTTTCAAAAAATTTAATTTTTATTTTTTTTCCCCAATAAAATTTAATGTTAGAAGTTAATTTTTTTAAATAGGTGTGGATTTATCACATTTTTTCCAAAAAATTGAATCTATTGAGAATAACAAATAATTTTTGATTTTTTTTTCCCCAATAAAATTTAATGTTAGAAGTTAATTTTTTTAAATAGGTGTGGATTTATCACATTTTTTCCTAAAAAATTGAATCTATTGAGAATAACAAATGATTTTTGAATTTTTTTTTCAAAAATTTAATTTTTTTGTGAACAGCAGTTAATTTTTGAATTTTTTTGGGGAAGCTATGGATTTTGAAATTTTTTTCCAAGAAATTAAATTTTTTTTAATTTTTTAAACAATTTCAAAAACTATGCGTTCCCCCAAAAATTTAATCCTGCAGACGTCCTGCATATAATTATAATCTTTTCAGAAGTACGTGATATCAACAAATCCTCAATGTTATTTTTTGTCTGAGTTATTAGTGTGAGACCTTCTTTGGCTTGGAGTAATTTCTGCTATACCATTGCTAGATACGAATTAAGGTTTATGTTTATTTCCAAAACGAGCCGCTTAGAGATGAAACGTTTTGACAGCTATGCCATATGTAATGGATTAATTTATTTGGGTTGTACCATTCCTTATTAGTGTATTACAGGGGCGTCCGGAGGAAGTGGCCAGGAGAGGCTGTATTCCCCCCTCCCAAATTAAGGATTTTATGCTTTACTAGAAAAAAACAACAACTTACAATGAGATGTGGCGGCAATGAACCACAAAAAATCACAACAAAGACGCATTTTGTTGTAATAATTAACAAATGAAAAGTTGACTACTATTTGTATTATTATTATCAAGGCTACATACATCCATAATTGCTTGGACAAGTGACATATCCATATAAGGGGGATGATTTACAAGAATTAAAGAATGTAATAAAGACATTATTATAAGCTTAATTCACCCTTACAATTACGAGTTACTGATCGGCGCCAATACTCATAAAAACTACATCTTTTTCATTAATCAAACGTGTATACGTTTTAAATGATTCAAACATTTTGTATGTTGTATAGATACATATATATATAGTGAGTCAACATAAAACTAATTTTGAACATATATCAAGAAAATGAATCCCAATTTATGATTCTACTTCATAGGTGTAGAAGCAGCATTAAAAGATCCTGGAAACACTTTTTGTGAGAACCTATTCTGTTCAATTAATTTTTTGCAGAAAATATTGTTCTTTAAATAATATTGGGGATATTTTTCGAAAAAATTAATTGGGAGCCCCCACAATTTAGGATTATATTTGAATAGCTTAATAATAAATTATTAAGCTATTTTCCTTCAGTCACTCTTGATTTTATATGCTAGAATTTGGGATACAAAAGAGAAACGAAATATAATACAATAACTCAAAATGTAACTAGACCATGATTCCTGGTTTACTCTCAATGTCTTAGGATTTTAAGATCTTAGGATTTGTAAGAGATCGCTCAATTGCTCATCTTTCCAGACTGGTATGTAATAAAAATGGAGAAAATATGGATTCTAGTTTGATTACACAATAGCTTTGATGGTATTTTTGGAGAGAAAATGGAGAGATGCAAACCCCTTACTTAATTATGCTGAAAAACAATAGGAAAAACACTCCAAGGGTAATAAAAATACATTTCTATTACCCTTGAAAACACTCTATCTTTTTGGAAGGAAAACTATGTATATGATGCAATCAGGTTTATGAATACATGAATGTGAGGAAGCAAGATACCGAACACAGCCGATAAGAAGAAATGGAAATTTGCCGCAAAATTGATTGTTGAATACTCCCTTTTGAATCTTGTAACAAAGGAGAAATACTTTTGCGCTAAATTACCCTAACTTGAATCCTGTAAAAAGGATATAAATAGCAGACCGGTTGATTTTCAACTTTTGTCGAATTTCGATTACAAATAGTGTGGAAAATTTGTCATATGGTTTGAAAATGACTTATGCAAAATTGAATTGTCCTATAGGCGGCACATCTCGATCAAATTATGAATAGAGACAACAACAACTCTTTACTTAGTCAATATAGATACTAAGAGGAAATTTGTACTTAATTTTCATAAAATAATTTAATTTTTCTCTTTTAAGAATGAAAGAATGATGATATCAGCTTTGGAAAATAAATACAATCAGTTTGCACTCGTTACAGTATTATTTTAAACAACCTTGGTGTTATACCAATACTATATAATCTTGTCAAATTTGTCAAAATAACATCATTTGGTTTGTCAAAAAAAGAAAATATTCCTTGTCCAAATTTGGATGTTTTTTCTCACAATTATAAAGGTAATTAATTGTCTATGCTAAACAAAAAGAGTAATTTTTGAATTTATCTTTCCTTAAAAAAAATGTCAAGAAATGACAAATATTTTTGTATTGTCTAAAGCTGTTATCATTGTTTAGGAGATAACATCTACGTATAATCAAAAACATAAGAAGCGTCCGTAGGATAACATTTTTGGGGCGGTTTGGTTTTTTTTTTTTTTAATCCACAAATTCAAATTTACAAAATTTCATAAATCCAAAGCTATTTAGAAAAAATTAAATTTATGAGAAAAAAATTCAAATATTTAAAATTTATGGATTTTTTTTTTTCAAAAATACAAAGCTATTTACTAAAAATAAAATTGAACGGGAGAAATTGGGGTAAAAAATTTACTCTGACACCATTAAGTAACTTTTTCATTAAATATTTCTGTTTTTTATGTTTGTTGAACAATATTGTTTATAACAGAACTGAAGTCGAGTCCATATTATCTGAGTCGAGTTCCAGTCATCAGTAACCGTCCCAGGTTCATTAACCAAGATATGAGTCCGGACTCCAACAACCTAGGGCAAGCATATTAAACTCAGTTAGGAACTGGAGACACTTCAAGATTATTTGATCTCATGTCGGCTGAACTAGTAAAATAATAAAAAATTGCCTTTTATTAATGTCATAAGTATTTGACTTTAGCAGTGAGGCAGTAAAAATTAAATCAAAGGCCGAGGAGCAAGGAGGCTGACTTTAAATATCTGACAAAGGGGGGTCAAATTCCTAAAATGAGCCAACCAGAAATTAATTTACTCCTGAGCACGGAGAGTAATTAACTTTTTCAAATTTAAATATATTAACAACTAATTATAATTATAAATTTATATATTTTTTTCCTATCCGTAATTAATAAAAAGTTAATTTTTTTGGAATTCCTTTACACATAATAAGGACTCGGAATGGAACCGGAATTGGCTGAAAATTTGGTATCGGTACATCCCTAGTTTGATCCATTTAAATCGGAAAAACCGTTGTGTAAATGAAATTGTACAAATGAGGTTAATTCAATTATAATATCCGTCTTATTTTGTATCTTTATGTCAAATTTATGCTTATTGAAAGTTAGTTCTAGCAATAGACAATAGAGAGCACTACTTTTCATGACAAATGCCATCTTTATTCAGCTCTCTCTTTATCCATTGTAATTTGTATGTATTGACAATGTTAGTATATATAGCTACATACGTACTATACAAGGAAGGCGATATAACACTCTTGGTATTGTATAACCAATCGAAAACATTAAATGCACACATTCAACTATAGATGTCGCTTTAAATAAAGGATGGACCATAACTTCTTCCTTCTCCATTTATGGTTTGAAATAAGAAATTGCATGCCATACCACGGCACTACCTCGCTAACATAATAAGTAACCCTGTATTTTGTTGTCAGCTAACGATGTTCCTGTTTCTTTTCTCAGAATCAGTGATCTATACGTGGATTGGTTGAATTTCATTAGTTCTTGTTAAGCTATGAATAATTATGGAACACTCATTTCACTTTTGGGAAGAATTGGCTAACTACCAACTGACTTTGGGCCTTCATTTCTGCTTCTCCTCTGAGTAAGGATTGTGAGATACAATAAAGGTAAGGACAAAGAAATATACCGGTACAGTGAAGAAGTTTTACAGGAGGGTGCAGCTATCCCATGATTTCATATGTCAGTTCAGGGGCGTCCGCAGGATTATATATATACATATTTTTTTTTTTTGGGGGAGGAAACTTGGAAACTATTGTTAAATAAAAAAAAAAAAAATTAATAATTAAATTTTTTTTTTCAAATCCTAGCTATTCAAAAAATTTAATTTAAAAATAAAAAAAAATTTTGAAAAAAAATTTAAATATAAAAAAAATTAATTAGTAATTAAATTTTTTGTAAGAAAAATTTCAAAATTCATAGTTATTGATAAAATTTACAAAAAATTAATTTTAAAAAAATATTCACAAAAATTAACTTTTTTAAAAAGTCTATGGACAAAAATTTCAAAAAAATTAAAAAATTTCAAAAATATCTATTGCTATGGACAAAAATTTCATTTTAAAAAATTTAATTTATAAAAAATAAAAAAAAATTTTTTGTAATAAAAAAATTTCAAACTGTTTTGGTAAAAAAAATTCAAAAATTTTCAGCTATTCACAAAAATTAACTTTTTTGGAAAAAAATCAAAAGTCCCCTTCTGGCCCTTTGGAAGAAGTGGGAGCATAAGTTGTCCTTCCTTGCTGATGACCGCCAGGACGATACCCGAAGCCAGATTCTTCGTTTCATGACTGGGTCAACCTCATCAGGGTCCAATAAGATCCATATATCGTTTCTACAGTTATGGTTTGCGTCAATGGTGAAGATTTTATCTTCCAAAAAAAACACCACACGCAACCACCTGTAAGCACTTCATTTGGTTTATAAAATTTTACCTTCGCTGATTCTGTCTATTCCTGATTCTGCTCTGTTAGCTGATGCTTTGAGGCTCTGACCCTCGACAAGTAATCCAGGTCAATCCTGATGGCATTTTTGATGGTCCCTTTGGTCACATAATGGTCCTAGGGCAGCTTAGCAATTGGCGTGATAGATGAGTGTCAATTGATCGTTTCAAGCCAGCTATGAACCTTTTAGTCCGGATTTTATCATATCTTGTTGAATGAGCTGCTCTATCAGTCTTTTCCTCCTTATAAAAGGTCTTAATCACATCACTAACTGTTGATTTTGGATATTTGAAGAAGGAAATTATCTCCTGAGCAGAGTGTCCCACGCGGCAAGCTTCGATGAGGGAAATTCTCCTGACTTTTTCCATGCTTGAACAACAAGATATTCAAAAAACCCTGTTATTAAATTCGATAGCTAAAACATTTAGTTTGTTACAAGTATTAAAATTTAGCTTTAGTCTCCCCCTCTCCCTAAGTAAGGATTATTTACTTTTTACTAAAAAGTTTAATATTTGAAAAAAAAATTCCAAAAAAATTAAATTTTGATGTTGTTTTCCGATAAAACTCACTTTCTGTGAATAGCTATAGATTTTTTAAATTTTGTTAAAAAATTTTTATATTTGAAATTTTTTTTCAAAAATGGTTAATTAAATTTTTTAAATTTTTTTTCCAAAACATTTAAATTTTCATTTTTTTTACCAAAAAATCTATATAAAATATCTATAGATTTTTTGAATTTTTTCTAATTAAATATTAATTTTGAATATTTTTTTTCAAGAATCGGGAATTTTTATTAGAATTGCATGGGATATTTTCTTGGGAATCAGCCCGTCATAAGTAATTACTCAATATGTGCATCATGTATTTGATAACTGTAACCAAGTTAATGAGTACGGGCAATGTCTAATTAATTCTATGCATATAAAGTTAAAATTAATTAGCTCTATTGTAAGTTAATTTATTAGCAATTATCCACATATGCTTATGGAGAAATAACTACTTATTAATTTCATTATTTGTTAGTAAAAGTTTATTAAATATTTAAATTATATATCGTCCCAGGAATATCGATAAACATGCATTAACAAGTAAATATTATAACAAGCATTAAAATGCAAGGAGATGCAATTATTCCATATAAGACATTCATTACTTTTGTTTTTCAGGAGCAAAGAATCATTATTTTTATTTGCAAATTCGAATTATGATCGTATATTTATGGTACGTCAACATGAAACCATAATGAACAAAAATCAAAAAAAAGTTTTACAATTTATTTAATCCAGCTCATCCAAATAATCCATAGATATTCGTAAAGAATAAATTTTGTAGGAAAAATATTTTAGAAATTATTTTTTTTGGAAAAAAAATTCAAAAATCCAGAGCTTTTTAAAAAAATTTCAATTATTACATTTTTTTTATAATAAATTTTAAAAATTTAATCTATTTACAATATAAATTAATTTTTTAGAAATAATTATCAAAATTAAATTTCAAATATCACATTTTGGGAAAAAATATCAAAAATTTACGGTTACTCACAAAAAAAAAAAATCATTTCTTTTTCTAAAAACTTTATATATTTGAAAATTTAGAAGAAAGTCTCAATTATTACATTTTTTCGTAATAAATTTTAAAAATCTACAGCTATTCACAAAATATTAAATATTTTGAAAAAAAATATCAAAAATTAACGGTTATTTAAGAAAAAAAAATTTATATTTTTTTAAATATTTAAAAATCTACTGCTATTCACAAAAGATTAAATTTTTTCGAAAAAAATATCAAAAATTTACTGTTACTCACAAAAAAAAAAATTTGAAATATTTGATTTTTTTTTAAATATAATATATTTTATTCTAAAAGTTTTAAATATTTTAAAATTAATTTTTTTTTCAAAAATCCATAGCTATTCACAAAAAAAATTTTTTTTATGGAAAAACTTAATATATACTTAATACATCCAGCCCATATTTTAAAAACATATTTGTGTCAATTATTGGCCTCGTTTTCTAATTTATTGGATAATTTTAAATACTCATTAATTTCATTTAAAGTTTAGAACCTTTATTTGATTTAACATCATTATGTCATTATCTACACACCCAAAGGTTTAATAAGAATAACTTGTTCACCGTTGAAGAATATAAATATAAGCCACACTTAATTTTTAGGAAAAATCATTTTAATTTACTTATGTCTTGACGAGTCACAATTGTGTTCTATAGATTTGCACCAGTTTGTGATATACATGGTTGACATATATTACCGTTCTACGACTTTTTCTCTCAATTTATAGTCATTTTTAAAGTTGCATTAAGTAGTTTTTTTTCCTCGTCTAAAACAAACTATAAAAACTGGCCTCCCTCATGATAAATTCTTGAATGATTCCAGTTGGAATTAAGATCAGTAGGTGTATAGACCAGAAGATTCTTGGAGTGGTGTGTGTCTTTTTATGATATTCCACAATCAAACTGTCCTCCCAGCTGTACTAATGCTTTCAAAAGACTTAATTCTGTAGTACGTATAAAATAAAGTATAACTCTTATTCCGATTTTGTAAATGAACCAATTTTAATAGTACTTTATAATACTCAAGTATTGGAATTTTCTTAATCAATACTTCGATCTATACGACCTACTCGAGGAAGGCATTTTTTGTACATATTGCGAAGTAAAACATGCTCAGGGGCGTTCGCATGATTATATTTTGGGGAGCTTGATTTTTGGAATTTTTTAGAAGAAAAATTCAAAAATTAAATTTTGAAAAAATTTCAAAAATCCATATCTAATCATAAAAATTATTTTTTTTTGAAAAAATTTCCAAAAATTAAATGTTTGGAATTTGTTTTTTAAATCCACAACTATTTCTTTAATTATTTTCCCAAAAAATATAATTTTTTCTGAATAGCTGTAGATTTTTTAAATTATTTTTCCAAAAAATTTAAGAAATCCATAGCCATTCAAAAAATATTAAATTGTTTTGGAAATTTTGTCCAAAATCCATAGCTTATTATAAAAAATTAATCAAATAGATAAATTATATTACTTTCTACCGCATTAAATCTGAAGAATCTGTTTTATGATTGATTAAAATAAATTATAATTGCATGACCTTAAACTTATAAAATAATAAATGTTTTACTCTCATAAAATACAAATATGGTCGAACAATACTCTATTAAATTTTTTGAACCAAGAATCTTCTATTTTCCACTGCACTTTAGATGAGAATCATTAAAATACCTTCAATAATAAAAAGTCAATAACCAATGTATGACTTTTCTTTATTGCCAGTTTATGGAACTTGGAGCAGGACTTGAATAGCTTGAATTTAATGGACTTAACTATACATACATGAGGAGAAAGGGAGCTTCAAAACCATCCCAAAAAATTATTTGCATCTGTTTTATTTTGAAATGAGCCGACAAAGAATTTTAAATGACTGTTTACTGTATTTAAAAAAATGGTTGGTTAAAGCTTCTTCTTGTGATGAGAATAATAAAATTTCATAATGGAATGAAATGCTCGTTAAATTCTAGAAATAAAATCATAACAATTATCATTATTTTTGATGAGAGTTTTAAAAATCAATACACTTCCTTCCTTCTTATATTTCTTTTTACTTATTACTAGGGATGTAAATATATTGACTGAATAATAGTGAGCATAAATTTAATAGGACCATTCTCAAATTGGCCCCCTTTCATCAGATTTGAGACCCTTGACTACTGGGTGTGGTCCCAGGTGGTGAATAACACCAACATGATCGTTTCATTGAATAAATAAACTAATACACATGTGTGTTTCTTGATTTCAATAAAGATGAACAAATAAAGGAGGAGTTTCTTTTCTACGATTCAAAACCTGGTCGAATTTGAAGATCTTCTTGTCTGAGAAAATCTTCACAGTCGACGGATGCCTCTTCAAGTAACTAAGGACTTTTTTTGCATCTCTCAAGCCTTAAGGACTTCATTTTGTCGGGGAGGAGATGTTTTGGAGTCCTGAAAAAGTTCTTAAGGCCGAGGTCATCATGAATTGCCCTCCTGATGGTTATTTCGTCTACGTTGAACTCGTCAGCCAAGTGGTGGATTGATACAGTTGGATCTTCCTTAATCTTGGGCTACAGGGTCTTGAGAAATGCTTAATTTCGGTACAAACAATTTCCTCCATTTAATGCTTACGTTTGACTCCTTTCCCATTCTGCTTGGCCACCCTGATGTTCAGGACTATCTTCACGGTCACGCCGACAATGTCTGAAATTCTTTTTGGATCAGCATCTCCGTCGAGAAGATCCGCAACCCTTTGCCGTTTTGATTCCTCTTCACTCATTTTTTCTCTGATTTTGATCAAATCAAAACAATGCTCAAGGAAAACAACCCATGTATCGGAACATTGCTTGAGATGTAACCTGAAACCTTAATTAGCAAAAACATTAATTATAATGACGCAGAAAATTTCCTTATCGCACTTTGTATATATATTTATAATCCTGCGAATACCCCTGCATTAGACATAAAAATGTTCTTCCAGCGTATTTTTATAACATAAGTGACACATAGGAATGTGAAGATTGTCAAAATCCTCGTGGGTATACATTTAAAAAAAAGTACATGCTGATAACCTGCAAGATATTATTCCTCTTATTAATGATTTCTCCCTATGGCAAAAATTCAAACGTATTTTTGAGCTATGAAAATTATAATTTTCATAGTGAGTGATGAAAATCCAGTTTAGAATGGGCATTTAAAAAAAAAACTGAAATCAACATGGCAATTCTGACAATTTGATGAATGTTTTGGAGGAGAGAAAGAATGATTCTCATGACATTTCATCAGATCAGCTACAATCAGCTGATACAAGGGAGTAAGGAGAAAAGGATATCAACAAGGACATTTAATAAAATTACTCGAATGAGGAACCCTCAATTCCACTCTAACTCCAACATATACTTACAATTATAATCCTGCAACATATACTCAGGATTACGCTCCATCTTTTATGAGCATAAACCAATGTTCAACCAGGTTTGGAATATAATTGAATCTATTTAGGAAAGGATGTTCATAATTCAGGAATTAAATAATAATAGCAACTCTTAATCAAAAGAAAATACATTCTCCTGATTACCAATTCCAAAAGTAACGGGCAAGATAAAAGAATACACCGGATTTCCATCACGGTTCATAGTGATTTCGTCTATCAACATTGGCATCATTTACTTTTCGTTGTGATTTACACACATTTTCACATCCCTAGTTATTTCTGTCAGCAGATTTGTTGTCTCTCAAATTCACCATATATTTATGGTATTCTCACAGGCAATAGACAATTGCAGCTAGCTGATAACTTTTTCCACCGTTGATATGTTTATCGCCACTTCCTTAAAGTCTCCCAAGTTATTAGTAAACTTATTTTCCACCAAAACAATATTTTTAATTCCATGGGGTACCTACCCCCAACATTATAATGAATATAAAACCTCCTATCAGCATCAGTGAACAAATTGAATGCTTTTTTATTATTATATTTTACAGCTGTGAATCACTAATCTAATGTAGTATTTGGGAAAAAAAGATTGCTAAATTCGGTAGGCTGTAAAGAATAAATTATTTATAAATTGATAAATTATTATTAAATTCTAAATGTTCTATTCAGAACAAAACATCTTCCGTTCCACTTCCATGTCCCTTTTCATATTCATCGTTTGGGTTGAAAAATAAGAAGAACACACAAAAAGTATTATTTTAAACAAAGATTTTACGTAGAATGTGGGGAGAAAAAAATTATAATAGACAAGATATTACAAGAATAATTTAGATAGAAGTAACGATAGGTAAATTCAATCTTGAAATGTATATTTTCTTATAGAAATTTTTAACTATTTCAAAGTACAAAATTTTATAAATTTTCCGGAAGGTTTTTGATTAGGGATGGAGAAGTCCATTCAGTCCTGTTTTCAAATCGTCCTTATCATTTAGTATCACCATCAAGTATCTTGAGTTGATGAGAAAATTGAAACAATTCAATTAGCCCTTAATTAAGATAGCTTTACCAAATTAATTCAATTGTCAAATACTTTATTATAATATTAGTGAAAATTATGTTTTACAGATGGTTTTTTTAAAAATTTGGGGCTATTTCAGGAAATGATGATAGGGATGGAAGAGCTTTTAAGTAGGTTGACCAACCCCTTTTCCTCTGACAAATTCTTTTTCTGTTAAATTCATGAAACATGGGCTCTTTCATACAAATCGAATAAATAGAAAATAAAATTTAAACTAAAAAATAACAACAATCCGTAATATTTAAAAAAAAAACTATCTTATGTAAAAAAAAAAAACCAAACCTCTTAGAGTTTGATAAGGCAGGTGCTAATTTATTTCTTGTCTATACTCTCTCTAAAGAAAAATATATTAGCAAAGAAGACACAGCTAATATTTCAATGGATAATACTACGATGATAATTAATGATTGTTTCAAAATTATTGAACATTTTACTTTGAAGAAAAAAAAAAAATATAAAGTTTTTCATTATACTCATAAAAATAAAAAATTTCAAGGTAAATAAATAAATAAAATGTTTTGCAATATACCTTTAAAGAAGCTCCATATGACTTCTCTTCATATACATTTTTGCATAAAAGATTTCATCATTAAGACTCAATGCAAACAGCCATTGTTTGAATAAGTTTTAATGACCATTCCAAATATACTCGTACATATATTTTTTCCCATAAATACACATTAACTTTTTCTACTGTGAAGGGGCCTTCATTGTTATATTTTTCGATGTAGTTGTATATATTACATACGAGTAGTAGTTCTGATCATTGTTAGGAGCTATTAGGCGTTGACGAACAGACAAACTTGGCTTTTATAATAAAGTACTCACACGTTGTGTCTCAATACTTAGATATTCTCTCCTCAAGAAAGAATGAAGTAATAAAAAACATTGTTCAAGTTAAAACAATAACAAAACTCGAACGCTAAAAAAGACTTGGGATCTACAACCCTAAATATATGTACACTCTTTCTTTTTTAATATGTGGTGCTGAGCTATAGCTACAAACGCTCGTTGTTGAAACAAATTTTGCTTTATTAATATGGATATTTTTTGTTTGTATAAAAAAATAATAAATACAATTGAAACTAGTGATGGAACAATTAATCGGAATCGGAAATAAGAGAATCAGGTGTTTTTATGGAATCGGCATCTAGAAAATAATGTTTAATTTGCAATTCCTATTTAATACTGGTATTTAACTATTTAACACTTTTCATTGGGATTGAGGTATGGATTAAAGAAAAAAAAGTCCAAGACCTTAATCTTACTCATTTGAAGCCCCGAGGTTGCCAATTTGCTGGAATGCTTTGGGTCATTGTCCAGTTGGAATAATGTTTTACATCCAAGGCCTTAACTTTTGGCAGAGGATTTCAAATTTTCCTCTAAAATATTGACATAATCCTCTCTATTACTTTTTCCACGCACTCTGACAAACCTTCCAGTACCTTTGGATGAAAATCAGCCCCACAGCATGATTGATCCACCACCATACTTTGCTGTAGGTATCCTGTTTCGAGGAGAGAAGACCTTTTAAGATTTCCTACGAACTGGGTAGAGCTATCACCAAAAAACTTGATTTTTTTCATCTGACCACAATAATGTTCACCGGAAGATCATATCCCTCCCCAAGTTTTTTTTTTTGGCAAACAATAATCTTGATCTAAGGTGTCGAGGTTTGAGTAATGGTGTCTTTCTTGGACATCTTTGTTCGTGAAGCAATCTAGATTTCGTTCTTTCTGAAACAACAATCCCATTCGTCTCTAAATCATTTAAAAACCCCTTTGTATTTGTTCTGGGGTTAATTTTGCAAGTAAGGAGATAGTTTTGATGGCCGACCAGTTCATTTACTTCAAAACTTCTCCATATTTCTTGATTATATTCCAAAGAGTTGATTTAGGAACATCCAATTTCTTGGAAATCGATTTGTATTCATTGCCTAGCTTAAAAAATTGAGCAATCTTCTCTCTTGCTTGAACACAATACTCTTTGGTCTTGGATACCATACTCAACAATATGGAGGTAGTTCATCACATCAAAAAATATTCTCAAGGAAGGATTTAAAGTAATCATATTTAAGAAGCTCTCGACTCTCCCGATCTTCTTGTTTGAGTAAAAACATATTAAAAGTGATATTCTAGACTCGGATGAAAAAATACAACAAATATCAAGAACTGACAATGAAAATAGCCGGGGCTTTTGAAGGTTCCAATGCTTATACACATACTAGTATCTAAATAAGCTAATAAATCTTGACAAAAAACCATCTAAAAAACATCATTTAGTATTTTTTAATAAGTATGAATTATTTTGGCCCAATATTTAACTTGGGAAATTAAGATATCATAGGAAAAACTAAACAATTATATGGGGTACCAACACATCTGTGCATGACTGTAGTGTATATATATGAATTTAAAAAAATTGGAAGTCTTATCCTTTTCTTGATTTGGTTCATTATTGCGTTTATGTCGAGGGAAACAAATATTTTATTTTGGTCCTTGATATTACGTTCAATTTTTTGATATCTTCTTCTTTTTTTACAACTAAATATATGTTACATTGTATGCGAATATGTTTTGTTCCTTTAAAAAAATATATTCATATTCTATTTATAATAAAGTTTATTTGAGGACAATACTTATTATTTCTATTCATTTGTTTGCTATAACAATAGACATTGGTTGTTTTTTTTAAAAACTATATGCACGATAATCAAACTAGTTTTCTTAGACAGAATCATGCGGTTATCTAGGTATGTAAATGAATGAAATGCTTCAGTCGATACAAAAATACATAAGTTTGATTAGTCAAAGGGTGTCACTGTCCAAACCAGGCTTTGTTTAACGTTCTTTTTCTAAGCAAATAAACAACTGATAAGTTGTCTTCTCTTAGGTAGTCCTAACTACTCCTGAGTAATCCCACCTCAACAACAATAACAGGGTTCATCATATTATTAAAAGATATTCCAAATGTCAAAGATAAAGACGAAACGAAGGATGATTCTCTTCCCCAGAATGAGCAGAAAAAACACACACGCTAGTTGCACTTTTTTCAAAAGTTTGGTGTACATTTGGATTATAAAATGCGTGAGTATTGATTTCAATCCCAGTAAATTCCTTCTCTGTAAAATTAATCCCCAGACTTTTCATTCCCACTTTCAATTTAGTGACGTAATACTGTTTATGTCTCGTCACTACTTTGTAGTTTTTGTTTAGAACTCTAGAGGAAGTTCCAGCAGGATCCTATGAATGATATTGTTTGTTGTAGGGTTCAATCCAGAGCTGAACTTGAAGCAGGGGAATGTAAGTGATCCTGGAGGAGGGAGTGAGGGGTTTGAGCAAACTTGCTTATTCTTTACGTAGATTTGATTTGGGAAAAAAGAAAGGAAGAGAAAAGGGGATGAGGAAATTGAGGATGGTGGATTGATGAGATGGAGTAGGATCCGTTTGTGATAGACAGTGAAGAAGAGGAACTGTAATGACAGGATTAACTTATACTTTCCAAGGTATGAACAATATCCACGGATCGAGATTCCATACCTACTCACAATTAAAGATTTATAATTACGTCATTTATAATCCATAAACACCATATATCACCGTCTCCCATCCATCAGTAGCCATCACTCATCCCCAGTACTAACTGCCCAGCCGTACACAAAAACTACTAAGCAGTTTTGAAACATAAACCGTACGACGTTACTAAATATCCCCTTCAAAGTGGGAATGAAATGTCCAGTCATAAATTTTTACAGGGAATGCATTTACTGAGAATGAAATTACTCGGAATGAATTGACTTCGGACAAAATCACCTAGCACCATACAATCACTGAATGGAGTTATTTTTCTGCAAAAATTTGTTAGGGAGTATCTATGTATGTGGTTTATTCATACCACATAATTGTCATTGGTCTCTATGACAGCCTTTAACCAGAAGGTTGTAAACTTTAGCATACCTGTTTAATGTCTATTTTTAGAAAACTGGACCATGCATCACGAATGGCTGATATTAGGACCTCCTAATTTGGGTGCCTGGTAGTGTTGGACCTGCTTTCAACTACACATTACTCATAATAGTCAAACGGGCTAAGGTTTGGGCTTGAGAGAGGCCACTTTGACTTGGCACATGAATTTTATTAATTTGGAGCAGCATAATTTCTGTGTTTTAAGGGCATTGGGACAAGGATCAGCGTGTTGCTGGGATACATACTTCCTATTGGGGTTATTTTCCAAAATCCAGGGTACATAACATTGCCAGGGACCTATAAGTATGTCTTGGTCCGAATTTCAGCTCCTGGCTTAAAGAATTATGCCGGCATAACTTTTCCATCAGACGCTATTACACCAAGGGCAATTACTTTGGGTGGATTTATTGAACAGGGAATCCTTGGAGCTTTTTTGCTTGATTTTGTTAGCCATCTGTATTTTCACGGTTGTGATGTTGATCAATTGTAAAAATCTTTTTTCCGTAATTTTTTTTTCACGATTTGTTTGAGGAGGCCCCTTCAAAACACATTTAGTGCATTAACGTAGAAGGTAATTTTCAGCTATGTACAAAATTGTCTTTTCTTAGCAGTCCATCTTTTTCTGCCCTGATAACCGTTTTATAATATCGTTCGGTTCCATTGCATCCAGAATCGTCTTGTCGATTTGATATAAAATTTGAATCCATACGTCACCAATGGCAGATATATATTTTTTGGTTCTTGGGTGTGAAGCATATAAATGGCCTTTGTTCCTCATGGGAGGACATTCTTTATTTAACTGATACGATTACAAAGCATTTTTGAAGAGTAAAATCTGGTTTATATTGAACATATGTAGTACCTTTCAGATTGACAATATATTTTTAAAATAATAACCGTATGTAACGGATGACATATTTTTTTTTTGTTTTCTCAAAAATAAAAACAGTGGAATTAACTGGCTTTGAAAAAGAGGTCTACATATTATAGTTCTATATCTGTACCAGAATATACATATATATAGTTTTTCATGCATTTTTAAAGCAATGAACACCAAAGATAGGCAATAATTCTTATTTCAGAGGTAGATGTTAACACCACAAAGTTCTATTAGAGAATGAAAAAAAGAGAAAGATGAGAATCATCGTGTTTCTTCTTCTAATTTTTTTTTCTACAAAAATCCCATCCCTAGTCATACATAAATTTTGAATAACTTTTTTGTTCTTTTTCATATCCATAATTCTTTTATTTCATGAAATTTGAAAGGAAATCTCCTCAGCATCATTTCATTCATGATGAAAATCATTTCGAAAGCAAGCCAACAATACAAACTCGTCAACATGGGTACCAATATTTCTTCTATAATTGTAGCAAATCTGGGAAGTTACATAAACTCTATGAGGAGCATATCATACCCTGCACATGGAAGAATAAAACCAATATCACGAGTGTGCTATAAAATTTGAACCACAGTCCAGAAAATAATTTTTTTTTTTTTCTAAATTTGAAAAGTTTGAGTGGAACTTTAAAAGTAAGTAAAAAATGCATAAAACATATATTCACAAAGGGTATTTCTTCTTCTAAATAAATCTGCACCCCAATATCTCCTTGATCTTTAGACTTCTTAATAGTAACCTTTAGCAATTTACTTTGTCATATTTATCTACGATGTATGTATGTTAAATGGGCAAAGAAAAATGTGAATCATATTACCGTTCCCCCGTTTAATTGGTTTTTCTCTACTTCTTCTCTAATAAAAAGAATCGATTGTTATTTACTCGAATCCCATTTATCATATTGTGTTTGTGAAGTAAAGGTTTATGAAGGAATGTATTCTATACTCCTCTTCACGTGAAGGTTCAAATATAAGAAGCATAAATATGTATATTATAAGAGATGGGATGTCATAAATCATGGGCTTCATTATACTAGATATAAAACGAAGTCTATCCATGCATAAACCTGGAAAAAAAAAAACATACTATTGTACAATGTACATTTAGGAAATCAAATCTTTTCTAAAGAAAGAAAACCACCATACTCAAAACGCACTTGTGGTGCATCAACATAAAAGCAATCTTGAAATGTAAAAAAAAGAGAAAATCCAAATATATTTTTTACTTAATTTAAAAAGGGGAGTTTGAAATGTCAATGAAAAAGTCCAAGAGATGGCACTACTTGCCCATATCAACGTTATGTTTAGTTAGTAGCATCTCTTGGAAGAACACACATCAACTTTTAGACAGATGTGTCTATTTCTTTCTCATTGGCATTCGTTTGAATCGAGGAATCGATTATGGGGACTGTCTTTTGGATTCGCAAGGAATAATCCTCATCGACTATCTGAAAAAGGGTAAAACTATTACATATTCAAATTATTCATCGTTTTTGGACCGTTTGAAAACCAAGCTGCAAGAAAAACGCCCACGATTGGCACACAAAAAAAAGGGATTTTCCATCACGACAATGCACCAGCTCAAATCTCGGGAGTTGTGGTCGCAAAATTGATGGAAATAGGGTTCCATCTCGAGATACCAACAGCACTAGTAATCTCATGTACCTTCACTCTTCTGTCATCCATCAACACATCATGGATTTTATCAATAATTTCTGAAGTAGTAACCTCAACAGGGCGTCCAGAGTCACTTGTGTTCATATGGACACTCCAAAAGTTTTAAAACCACTCATAAACTGTTCTAATCGAAGTTGCAGAGCCCATATACTGTTTATCAAGCTTTTTAAGGCTCCTGATGGGTTCTGCTCTTCATGAAGTTATGTTTAATCAACACTCAAAATTGTTTTTCGTCCATTTTTAGAAAAACACATCACTTCCTCGATTGAAACAAATGCCAACATGAAAGAAATTGACAGATCTAGCTGAAAGTTGGTGTGTTCTTCCAAGAGATGCTACTAGCTAAATATATATCTCTTAGACTTTGCACAGACTTACCTCCCAATATTTCATAGAAGTACTATAGGCAATATATTCAAATTTTTCAGATAAGTCAAGATACAAAAAGATTTCAGCAATATTTTTCCTAAATATTATAGGCTTATAATACCCCTGATATGGCTTCTTTTGAATATGATCCATCCAAATATCATTATTTTATTGTGGAGATCCATTTTAGGTATTACAAGTGCGATTTGAGGTGCACCCAAAGGATTAATAAGAATGATTTATTGATAGAAATTGAGAATAATTTGTCAAAGAATACAAATTTAATCCACACTCCATTCTTAGAAAAATCATTCTAACTTGCTTTTATGTTGATTAGTTACATTAGAAATTTCTAATCAATGTTTCAGTTACAATATTGTAATATAAAATAATTGTATTTCATGAGTAATGGAAATGACGTAAATACACTTTGTGGGACATTAATGATTTCATAACTCCATGATTCAGCAATGCCTTCAAGAGAAGGAAATTCCCGTTTATACTAGAAAAAATAAAAATCTTCTTAAAATCATAAAATGATATACTAAGATGTTTAACAACTAACTGAATAGTATTAAAAATTTATGAAAATTTGTCCCCTGGAGTTACGACACTGACTCCAATAGCTGTACAACTACACAATGACTAAAGAATAATTATTTCATGGATATCTGCTCCAATAATAGTAATTATTAATAACACGGATTTACATACTAAATAGACGTAAACAGCTTTTCAGAGTCATGATATCATATTTATTTTTAGTATATACTGAATCAAGAATTGATTCATTAACATCACATTTACACCAAGTGAAAACTAAAAATTTACAGACTCGTACAATATAAAATAATGAAGTTGTAAAAGACTGATTTAAATCAGCATTTAACATTTTTTAATTGAGCGTAGAACGTCATCAGAGTGGAAGACTCAAGGTCACAAGTTCAATTATTGTGATCTCCAACTGAGATTTCAAAGCTAATTGGTGTGCCTAGGAGCACTGTTCATATTGTTAAAAAAACTTCTTTGCAACTTCCATGTGGATGGAACTATAGGCCACAGGGTCAAAATCAACCAATCATTCTTCGCTAAAAATGTTATATACTTTGACATTAAATCAAATAAATACATATATATATATTTATTTGACAGATTACCAATATATTCTTTTTTTTTTTTAATGTGTGCCCACGAGGATTTTGACAATTTTCACATCCCTATGTATATATACATGAGAAACCAATAAAAAAAATCAAACAAAGCAATGTTCTTGTAATAGCAAGCACACCCCACTAATACTTCATTAACACGACTACCTAATTGTCTCATATATAAAAAAATAATTTTTTTTTTTTACATAAGGGATCACTATATATAGTGCACTCTGTATACACGTCCGATGTTATTTGCACACGCCTGGAATATTTTATGAATACGACTACATTGTTATTTCATAGATCAAAAGTTGTTTATGATATACATCATAGAGTTCCATAAGCAGTGTGCACCCAGTAAACTGTTGTCATTTATAAAGACAGGGAAATTTTTCTGTATTAGTAAGATATATTAGGGGCGTACACAGAGCTATGTAAATTTTTTTGGGAGCGGCTTGGTTTTTGGAATTTTTTTTTGAAAAAAAATAAATTGTTTTGGAATTTTGTAAAATAAAATTGTTTGAATTTTTTTTTCAAAATTCAAAGTTAATTTTTTTGAAGAAAAAATTAGAAAAATTAAATTTTTGGGAAAAAATTTCAAATATTAAATTTCTTCTAAAACCCTCAGCTATTCAAAAAAATTATACTTTTGAGAAAAAAATGTCAAAAATTTAGAGTTGCTTACACAAAATTTAATTTTTTGGAAAAACATTTCAAATATTAAATTTTTCAAAAATCCCCAACTATCAAATTATAGTTTTTAGAAAAATGTCAAAAATTCATTCTTATTCATAAAAAATTAAATTTTTTGGAAAAAAATTTACAGCTGCATACACAAAATTAAGCATTTTAAAAAATTAAAATTTTTAGCTGCTTACAATTTAAGCAATTTAATTAAAAATTAAAGATGCTCACACAAAATTAAGCATTTTAAAAATTAAAATTTTTTTTGGAAAAAAATTTCCAAAATTAAAATTTAATATTAAATTTTTGTGAAGACAATTTAAGAAATCGATAGCTATTCACAAAAATTTAATTTTGTGCAAAAAGATTTCAAAAATCTACAACCTTTCACAAAAAAAAAATGAAATTTAGAATATTAATTTTTTTGTATAAAAATTCAAATATCTAGAGTTGTTTACAAAAAATTATTTTTTTTGAATAAATAATATTGAAAAATTACATTTTTTGGAATAAAAAATGGATGAATTTAATTTCTTGGAGATTTGGATATTTGAGAAGGGCTAAAGCCCCTCCATCCTACCCCTAGCGGACCCCCATTTATATAAAGCATGTAAGGGTAACACATAAACTATCTACATTTTTAGTTTCCACCTTGTTTAATGACCTACTTTGTACATAATACGTATACAATGGAATGTCCGTTTCGTTGTTTCATGCAATCTATGAAAAGTAATGATGATAGAAGATAAAGATTATAGAATATTTTTGAGATACTCATTGAATATGTGGTATAAAATAAATAGTAGAGTGGTCAATCGACTACTTGGTCAAAATATTTTTACGAACTTCAATTTTACCAATTAAGAAAGAAGCTTAAAAATAATTAACATATGCATTCTGTATATGTATTTTTTTAGAAAATGTATTTTACATAAAATATCATCTTAATTACTCATAAAATTTGCGAAAACATCTGTACATTAGGGTAATTGCTTGTCAATTTTTTTATTAAACTAATTTCCTATATCATTTATAGGTTTATGTTGATCCCAAAACTACTTAAATCATCTTTATTTTACTCAACTAAAAATAAAACTCACGCATAAAACATTTTAAAAGGTCATAGTTATTAGTGTATTACTATAAAATGTAGGGCCTGGTTTTTTATATTTTTTGGGCCCCACAAATAAATTTATTTTTTAATTCGGTAGTTTCCAACAAAAATATTACTTTGTACGAATATCGGGGGAGCCCTAACCCCAGTTCGCCTTGGTTAACTCACATTTGTATGTAATACAAATATCTAGTTTTTTTTTTAAATATTATGTTTCAGATAAATGTTTATCAAAAGGTAGGCTGCAAACTCAAAAGTAGGCCACGGATCTTGTATATGTAGGTCGTAAAGAGCTTATCTAAATAATAAATATAGTATTATTCCTGTGCAGAATATACTAAAGTGTAACATTAATACAATATTTGTACGAATCCTGTCGTAAAAAAGATAGGTCATCGCTGAGATTCATTAAAGCAAATGACGATAATACAATCAATTTAGGTTCTTGAAGGCTCTAAGGATTTTATTTTTATGTATGTGATTGTTAGGCTTGTATTAAAATAATAGAAATATTATTTTTATATCCAAAATTATACATATATACAAGGGTCGTTTAAAAAGTCCATGCAAAGTCCGAGAGGAGACACTACTTCCGCGTATTCAGGTTATGTTTAGTTAGTAGCATCTCTTGGAAGAACACACACCCACTTAAGGACAGATCGGTCAATTTTTTTCTGTTAAAATAAGGAGATTATCGCCATAGATTTCCAGGGGAGGTATATGACCTTGTCTATCCTCCTTTCGATGCGGTGAAGTTGTTCTGTCCCTCTAGCAGAGAATCACCCACAATACATAATGTTTCCACCCCATGCCTAACGGTAGAGATTCCATTCCTGGGATTATACTTGGCATTTTTAACCTCCAAACACAACTATTTTGTTCATATAATCACTGTTAAAATAAACCTTTTATTAAAATTATCCACCGTTCTCTTTTTTATGAGTGGGTAAACTGAAAAATTGGTAAATGAAATATACTTTTTCTCTCTTGTTTATGTAGATATAAGCTAATAACATAAATTATTTTATGCCTGGCTTTCTTTACTCAAATCACTTTCAAAATTATATTTAATTCAACATTTTCAAAAAAATCATCCAATCATAATTCGGGGGTACAAGTTTCTAAAAAAGTCAATCTACATACGGTTCATGTATTTTATGTTCATGAAGAAATGATATACAAGTCTTTAATTCATTCTTTCTCTCACTAAACATTCTCACAACCTGTAAATAAATCCAGACATGACCTGTCGATTTTTTAACTTATGTATTGTCATATACCTTGTCCATTAATATTTATATACATGAATCTTTTGTGTTCCATATCTGGGTTGTAGATACAGAACAATTAAATGAAGGATTCAATTGCCTTACAAAATTAATTTTGCTTTTTACTTTCCGTTCATGAAGTACCTAAATCAGATCTTTAAATCATCATTTCTTCATCTTAATAAGAATTTTTTGAGTATAAAAAAAAGTTTACTACGAGATACATTTGTGTCAGTCCTAAATTTTCAATCCAGTCCAATCCAAAATATGACCAATTCTAAGGACAAACTCCCTATAGTCAAAGTTAATATTGATAAACCAAGTCAACTAAATTTGACTTTGTAAAGATGTTTTTAATTCCAGGAAAAATTCCTAGGGTTTTTAAATGTTTTTTTACACCAAAGGAGTTTATGTAAAGTTTAAATTTCACATGGGAACAATTAGGTGTGTGTGGGGGAGGGGAGATTTTGTACAAATGAATTGAAAACATTAACCAAATTTATCTATGAGCTCAGAGTCCAAAACTGATCTCAGTTTTTCTCTCAGTCATCTGAATTCTGAAATATCTGGGATTATAGTAATGCGAGACTATGATCCTTCAAAGCCATTTTTTTACCTTTAAAACAATCCCCAAATTAAAAGGTGGATTGTTAAAACTTATGTAAATGTGTTTTTTATGATGAAAAAGTGTTTTTATTGATTCTGTATCTTGCTATGAACTCGATATCTTTCCATTTTTAGGCTTAGAAATGATGAAAAACGACACTCTTCTGTAGACCCTTATAACTTATTCGTAATACAGTTCAGTACTATAAAATATGCGTTGAGGACTCATTTTTAACAACGAGTGTGTGTAGTTAAAGTTAATATACAAAAAAAAAAAAAAAAAACAGAAAAGGTTAGTACTTTATATCAAATAAATAAATAATAAATGTAACTTTAGATGAGGTTTATTAACAAACGAGTGAAGATTAAACCTCCGCCAAACAGTACTTTAGTCTCTAGATAATACTAAATATACTTCTTACGCAAGGTTTCACTCTATAAAAAATGTCTAAAAGGTCTAGTTCAGCTGATTATTGAGTTGCTTTCAATTTATGAAGGGAAAAAATCAATAAGATGTTGATACATTGATATATACATATGTATGCTCCATTTTTTACAAATCAATTACTTGGATATATTCTTTTATACTATATCACGGAATTTTAAAAATTTCGGCTCTAAACCTCGAGAAATTTCTGCATATAAAAATTATATTAAATCAACATTGAAGCTAAAATTAAACCTTTTAGAACCAACTACTCTTTCTTTTTTTTATAATGAAACCTTAATCATTTACACTTCAAATAAGTTCCCTTGGCGTAAAAGCAATGGAAAACCAGCGTGTTATTCCTTTTTAAGCACAAACCCTTAAAATAAGATAGTTTTAAAAACATTAAGTTGTATTTTTTTGAAGATTGGATGATTGCAAATAAAATATAAGCACATATTTGACTAGGCTGACTTTCATTTAGGCTGTTAATATTTTTTCATTTATAAAAGTTGACCCAAACCTATAAAATCGTAATTACAGATTCGTAAACCGTCTTTAAATTATGAACTTAAATGAAGAATCGAACAAAAAAAATTTTTTTTTTGTTATCTCATGTAATTATTTAATTTTTTTTTATGGGTATTATTGATTAGCTAATCGAAACATAACTCACAGTGGAATCTACACTAACAGGTTAAGCACTAATTAATTTTGTAAAGTTAAATTAATGTGAGCACTGAGTCTCCATGATCCATTCTGGCCGGTTGTACCCATAAGCGAGTCCTGAGTTAAATAGAAAATATGGGACTTTTTCAGGGGTATGACCTGGATTTTTTTTCATAGGGGGCGGGAGAGGTTTGACAAACTCATTTATTTTAATTTATGAAGCTGACATTTATTTGTCACTTTTTTTAATACATTTGACATTTTTGACAATATGGTTTGTAAATTTTTCGGATGATATTTAATAATAAGTGCTATAAATTTTTTTTCTTTATTTAATAAGATAAAAACTTTTAACTGATCTATATCTATGTTAAAATGCAGAGCTCAGGCTAAGTGTACCAAATACCCACTTTCTAAAAGCACTGCCTTTATCTTGAATACCATCAGACGTTAATTCAATATATAAAAATGCAATTAGTGTAAGCGGTCGCACTAACTCGATTTAAACACAAGGAACTAATGTCGTCACTTCATTTAAAATGACTTAAATATAATTTTTGCTAAAAATTAAATCGAGTTAGTACACCTGGGTCTACGGGGTGAGGAATCAAACCTCAGAAAATTTTAAAAGCCGTTTTCACTTCATCATATTTTTATTTGTCACATTTTTATGACAAACTTTAGATTGTAAAAGTTGCTAATTCAACATTTTTCTAAACTTTTTACTCAATACGTCCCCTCTATTCTGAAATATGGCTTCAATATGGGGACGAACGGAAGTACAGCCTGGCTTTATGACATCCGAAGATAAACTGTTCCACTCCTCCTTCATCACGGTCAAGATATGATATCTGAGGACCTTGTAGTAGACGTCTGTGTTGAGTTTCTCGTTGGCCTTGAAGAAATAAAGAGACATCTTGCTGACGTCAGGCGCTACAACGCCGAGGACCCTTATCTGAGCTGGATGTTTGGCCCGGAAGGTTCCCTAGACATGAACTCTTGATTAAGCCAAGTAGCGATCATTTTTCCTGCTCAGAACAGCGTCCACTGTGAAGATCTTCTTGTCCGAGGACGTATGGCCTCTGCTGTATTGCTCGGAAATTTTGGATCGTAAAAAAATAAAACAACATTAAATTTGTAGCTTTTTGTAAGTTCTTTCAAATGGTGCGAAGAACAAAATTGTGAGACTTTTAGAACTGAGGCTAGACAGCCTCGAAGAAGATAGTAACTTTTGAGTCCTCACCCTGTAGACGCCTAAATTATCGATCAAATCAAATCCCCCCCTAAAAAATTGTTAACAACAAGGATTTTATTAGTTAAAGTTTAGTTAAATAGCTATATATATTTTTTAATTTAATCACATAGAAGAAAACTATTTATGACGACTTTTATCAGTGTCCTAAAATGTCAGCAGGCCTGTGACCATGGGAGGGGCTTTACCCTTTTATTTAAATTTCTTTGTCGAAATAATCAAGCTTTTTATCATACAATGAACGTATGTTGTCAAAAAAAAATATATATATATTTCTTGACTTGATATACATACTGCCCAATATTTCATAGAAAAATTTGAGGGAATGATAGGTTGTGCATTTAAGTTTGAGGTGTGAGTTGAGATAACTAATACTTTTAGCTATGTGAAGAACCTTTATTTGATTTATGAGACTTATATTAGCTCCAGTATGCTATTTCAAACACTATCAATCTATTTTGGCTACTTTATGTGGAATGTACAACACACTCAAACAAAGTTGTGCCCTTATCGGTCTACCGGTTCCGATTCATGAACCACGAAAGGAACTGATAAAAAGTCGAAGCGATACCGGAACCGCAATATACTGTTTGTCGATCTCGGTTCTTGTTCTTTTGTTAATAAAGAAAATACAATATATATTATAAATAATAAATTTGCTTTAATCAATAAGTGAATTTTCTGAGTTGTTTTTGTATACAATTGCAGCATTTTCCATTCATTTTTTTACGTCGCCTGGGTGATACAGTTGTATCGAAGTTCCAAATAGCTAAGGGCTTTTTATGTATCTGGAAAAGTGATTATAAGGACGAAACGGTGTAAATAAAGGAGGAAAGTGGTTGGATAGATTATACATCCAGGTCCCCCACTAAGATTGTCGTAGCCCTATCATATGATGACTATAAAATTTCTTAACCTATGGTTTCCCAAACTTTACTATGCCATGGCCTCCCTACACTAATAATATTTTTAGCCAAGGACCCCTATATACGAATCATGTATAGACGGAAAGTAATCCTCAATTCTCTATCTTCCTGCTATCCCCCCCAAGGCTCCCCTCAATGCCCCACTTTGAAACCCATTGTCTTAAGCAACCTTAGTTTTCGGAGGGACTACGCACTCTGTGTATAAGGTAACTGCGACCCTATTTGTATTTCTAGGGCCCGATTTTTTTTAGCTATACCCCTTGTTTTAATTGTCCAGATCTGTAACGATAGAACAGCTGAATTTGAACCGGGTACAACCTTGCACTGAATGGATTTTAAGAACAATTTTGTTGTTATAAATTTACAATAATTCTTATATTAATACAAGAGACAATTCATTCTAACTTGGTTTTGTGTTGAGGGGCTATATTTGTTAAATATGTCTATTCTAAAGAAATAGTTCATTCAAAAAACATTCTGTCTAAAATACATTCCCCCTCCCCCAAGTAGAAAAATTATTGTAAGGACCTTGCATGTAAGATTAGACTATTGTCCTATGTCCGAGGATTCAATAATTGCTCTAATTACAAGTAATGTAGCACTAATTATCCAGGCACAAATAAGGACTATAAATATAATGGGGTTGACAAAAAGGACTCAAGAGAAAGACACAAAATCTATAAAAACAACAAAAATATTTGGGAAAGGAATAAGATCTTCATCTATACCTAATACACCAACATATATGTACATTCTGACAAAAAAGTACCGGCAATTGTTAATTTAAATTGTCCGCACTGAAGGGATTTAAACACATTTTTTCTAGGTCGTCTTTCCTTATGAATCCAAGTTTGAGAGCGATCTGCAAGACTAGTTTGTATATTTCAGTCTACCTCACAAGTGCTGCACGATTCATGCAATGAACAAAATTATTGAACAATCACTGAACAAAAAAATCGTCATACACGCTTAAGGGAGTTATGGGACGTGGGTCTACGAGTAATACATACAAACAAGGCAACACTCATCAGAATGGAGCACTAGTGAGGTAGACCGACATATCCAGCTGTTGGAAGCAAACTGGTCTACAAATTACGCTGAAACTCGGCATCATAAGGAAAGACACTACTACCGACCTAGAAAAAAAAATATTTTAAATCCCCTTCATCGTGGGCAGTTTAAATTAACAATTCCGATTACTTTTTTGACAGAATATAGTTGTTATTCTCTGATGAGTCATGAATTAAATTGATTATTTTTTATAAAATAGTGCTTAATATTTTGTTGTATTAACTTTGTTATAGAATTCAATTAAAAATTTAATTTTTTTAAATAAATATAAAGTTCAAAAAGAGCCAAATTTACTTTTTAAATAATAAATACTCAAGTGTATTTTACAGTATAAACTAAAATAATATTATTAGAAAATAAAACATTTAAGTAATTAATTATAATTAAATGTGGCCAATAGTCAATACATGTATTGTACAAATTCATGCATGCTTACCATTTTACTTGCTCGAACATTGTTCCTCATTCCTCTTTTCTCTGTTCGTCTCTTTTGAGAAAGTTTTGCGTACATCTTAAAACGAACTTGGAAATATTTCCGAATAATTTTTTGTCTTAATACTATGAAAGTCGGACAAGGATACATTTATTATTTCTTTTTCAATTAGATCTTGCAGGATTTTGTGTTATATTCATTAAATAATTAAATTTTTGAGTTTTAATTAGGTTGCTAAATCGCTTCTTGAATATATTTTGGAAGACTTTATTGATACAGCGGCATAAAAAATGAACAGTACCTATAATCGTTTATCTTTATCTATAATTTTTTTAGTCGAAGTTAATCAATTATTACAATACGCTATCGGCGTTATATATACAAAAATATATTGTAATTAATAAGTATTGGCTATTTATCATAAATAATTAAATTAAGGGCAGAAAGTCTTACATAAATTGCCATTAAGACCTTAGGGTAGTCAGCAAAGTGAAGGAAAAAAATATACCCTTCTTCTACTGAGTGTCTACTCCTTCCCCTAGTCTTTTAGCGTTTATTTATTTAAGTTAATTTACCAAGCCATCGAAAGGGGCGCCATCTTGTTCCAAAATAATACAACTCCCTAAATACTGAGTGTAAGAAAAGCACTGAGGCATGCCTCTAAGTAGTCATTAAAATGCTCATTATTGATCAAGATGATGTTGTACATATAAAATTTTATTTTATAATATTTTTTACTATATCACAATACACATTAATTATGAATCTGGGCACTATCAGTCTCAACGACAGCCTCCAGAACCCCTTGCACACATTGCCAATGTAGTCCTTTTTCATGATCTTCCACTGCTGATTAACAGAGGTCTTCAGTGCATCAACATTCGGGTGGCAGACTTTGAAGGCCTTCCTCTCAATTTGGCTCCAGATGTAGTAATCAAGTGGATTCAGATCTGAGCTCTGAGGGGGCCAAAGTTACTGCGGCCAGAAGTTCATGTTGCTACCCATCACTTCTTGTACAATATTAGTAGTATGGGGCTGAAGCCCCGTCTTGCTGAAATATGTGAGTGACCTTGTTGGACTTATTCATTGTCTTGGTGGTCTATGGAACCACATTTACCTTCAACAACATCAAATAGTCGGCCGCAAGTAACCGGTATCCATCTGAAAACCAAATTTGAAGCATTTTTTTTTTAAATGTTCCTTTTTTTGGTCAGGTGGAGTTGCTCTGATTAGGTATAAGTAAACATTACAGTATTGCATTTGCTCCATCTAACAGACGAATCTTTTGGTGAAATCCATATACATATAGTATATTTATTTCTCCAGGAATCCCCAGGGAGCGAATATAAACACATCAAATTTAAGGGAATCACTCCTGAGCGTGCTGTCCATGAGCTATGGCGATTCAATTCATTTTTTCTCCAGTTGATGCCGCAACACCCAACATCATCACAGAAGCCGGATGTTTGATCTTGGTGACTGTCCTTATGATCTTGTCAGCCTTGCCAAAGCATACCACCCGATCATTTTGCTTGTTGTAGACGGGGTCAACGGTAAAGTTATTTTCATCAGAGAAAAATATTACGCGGTTGCTTTTGTACATCAGATCATTCCAGAGTTGTCGACATCACTGAAGACGGAGTTCTTTTTGACATTGGGACAGAAGAGGCCTCTCAATTCTTCTAAGTGACCTTCCTCTATCCTCTCGTATGGTCTTGCCCGCAGTAGATCGATGCACCTTCTTCTTCTTGGCGTACTCTGACATCTTCATTGTTGGGTTGACCTTAAAGGCCTCCATGATGTTTTCAGGCTTCACTTTAGTGGGCCTTCCTCCTTTGGGTTTGCTCTTAAGGTTATCTCCATTAGCCAAACGATTTCTGATCCGACAGACTGTGGCCTTGCTGACGTTTAAGGCCTTTGGAATGTCCAAGATAGTCCTCCCAGCGCGGTTTAAGTTACTTATGATGGCCCTTCTTGCCTCCATCGCGACATATACAGGATTTTTGTTGACTTAGAATCTAAGCTATTCATAAATAATCGGAACTTTAAGATTTAATCAACAACACCTATTCAAAACTGTCAATTAGAGTGTCTCATTACTTTATCTACACCCAGTACTGTCACACTACCTTGCAGATAATTTATTTCTACTTTGCTAAAGCAAAAATAAAGCAACAAGGGATTCAATACAACTTAAATATTATTTTTATTTTCACATAAAGTAGGACTCAATATTATATTTTATAAAAAAAAGACTAACAACAATACTAAAAAGATTGATTTTTTTTAAACATTGTTTCTAATAATTTAATAACGAATAGATGAAAATAATAATTTTGTATGTAATTATAATAGAAAAGGGATTTGAATGAGATGAACAAAAAAAAAATAAAAATGTTGGTTTATAATAAACCATTCTAATACATGTGTGAAGGAATTCACAAAATAAGTGGGGGGAGGGGGGGGGCACAATACAAAAGGAGCTTGAAGGTCATCAAAATCAATGTGATAATTAAAAAGTCGATAATGATCATTTCAAAGTAAGTACGTTTTAGGGAGGTATTTTTTTTAATAATAATATTACATTAGGAAATTATATCATAAATAATTATTTCATCAAAAATATCAATCAACCTTTACAACGATATTGCTTTTATCATAACACATAATTACATTTAATCAATGTAGGTGTTTAGAATATATTTGAGTCATTTATAATTATTGAAGAAAGGTGAGGAAAATTATATTTGATTATATAGGTGTATGTATATATGTAAACCTCAATATGTCGAGTTTCCCTTGCTTCATCAATACATAAAAGTAGATAATATGCCTTAGGAGCGGTTTGATATATAAGTACTAATTGCTTTTGAAGAGGAGAGACATTTCATATTTTATAATTAATTAATTGACAAAATGAATGAGAAAGACATTATTATTGTTCTATTGTTTGAAGGAGGGTGGGGGACCCTCAAAAAGTCCCTGAGTGGTTCTTGTGAGATCGAATGGATCCCTGTGACAGGCCACCACGACTATTTTAATTGATAAACCACCGGTAATATAAACTAACCATGAAAATTAATAAAGTCTTTAGTGTAATGCCATTTCAAAATGCATGTCTGCGTCATGGGATGCGTTTTTCTACATAACAGAGCAATGCTGTTTGTGCCGTTTACTATCATTAGCCGGTCGATAGACCCCGGATTTAGGGGAGATAAAACTCAAATTATTGATGAGTTCGGGATCAACAGGTTTTTGGATTGAAGCCGCCTCCTCCTCCTCCATTTGAACTAGATTCCCATGGATAATTTTGGATGAGGAACTTCCTGTGAAGGAAGAGGTATCACTTCCACAGCTCCTTCTGTGAGCGAAATCCTCTCTCAGTCCAAATGGGGGAGGTGGTGATGAGGCTGAAGAAATACCAATACTACTAATTGGAGACTGGCAAAAACTTGCACTCTCTGTAGGAGATTTAATATCAAAACTGGACAGAGATCCGCCAAGAGGTGACATCGGAGTAGGAACGGGTATAGCAGCTTTTCGTCGGTTCGAACGATAAGAAGTCCGTTGACTCAGTCCATTTGGTCTCACTCTTGCAGCATTTGGGGTTCCTGACTCGGATGATGAGATTGATATAGTATCAGGAGGTAAATTGAAAAGAGTGGTGGGTCGCTGTCGAGAAGCATTTCCAGGATCACAGAAACTATTAGGCCTTGATGAAGCTACAGAAGGAATTATGAATTCTTCATCAACGGATTCTGATATGACGGGATGTGCTCGAGTTCTAGTAGTTAGGTCTTCTGAGAATGAGGAGTTGCAGCTTCCACGATCATACATGGAAGGCGTTGGGCTTTTGATGCTTCCCCTCAGGATGCGAGGGTTAATTTGAATATTGTTATTTTCATGATCCTCTTCAGTACTTCGAGGATGGATAATACCTTTAGAGGACATTTGGAGACTTATATTGGAGTGAGTACTGGGACTTCTGCGAAACTTTGAGGAGGGTTGAAAGAGAGAAGAGGTAGAGGAGAGCGAAGATGATGAGGAAGAGGAATTCCGACAGGGAGCCTTCCGTTTGAAAGTGTGAATCCGTTTAATTGCAGCAATGGCACAAACCTCAAATGCCTCATCATTTGAGTTTTCCTTTGCTGAGGTTTCAATGTAGTTAACAGCTTGAATTTCACAGCATATTGCAAGAGCCTGCTCAATCGTCACAGGAGAACGTCCTGTTTTTGATAGCTGAGCCATGGTTACTGAGTCATGTCGTAGTTCCGAGTGACAGCCACAGAGAATAATGGGAACATCAGGGCGATGTCGACGAACCTCAGCAGACCATTTATTCTTGACGTTATACAGGGATGCAGGATCGGATATTTTGTAGCATAGAAGGAATACATCTGCCTCTTGGTAGGAGAGGGAGCGAATGGCGTCATAGGATGGAAAACCTGCAAAAGAAAATTGTAAATTAAATTCCTTGGTAATCGAAAATACATTTTTTTATACACAATATATGAGATATAAGACTTTGTAGTTATGTAGAATGTACCTGAAACTATATATGTACTTTAAAGAAGGAATCCCCTATAAATCATGTGCAATCTTAACTAAACAAAAAATATTCCTTTAAGGAAAATAGCTTATTCTAATAATCATATTGAGGCAATATACATATAACGGTTATCATAAGTTATGGCTTATGATATAAAAAGGACCTTCTCTTATTTATCCCAAGTCCCAAAATGGATTAGTGTCTAATTCTGTATGATTTATCCCTGCAACAATCGCTTCAGGGATAAATCATAAATGAATCATCATTTTTTTATTGTATAACATTTAGTTTCTTACAAATTTATTTATACTATATAAAGACAAAGAATAGGAGGGAAATTGCATTAATTAAGTGAAGAGGAACGTACTATTATAAAGAAAGACATTTCTTCCTTATCTGTAAAGAGATATCATATTATACAATAACTATGAACGAATATATTTATATCGTGACAATACAACCACTTATATGCAAAGTCATGTTTTTTCTTTCTTCCCATATGTATGTACTAGAGTTGAGACTCGGTCCAAGACCGATTTTTCCCCAGTTTGGTTTTAAGCAAAGCTTTATAACCAAATTGAAGCGATATTTTGTTCCAAACCGCGATCTTAGATCCCTTTCATCCCCACTCCTGATATTTGAGTTATGATTTATGGAAGGAAATTTCATCATATCGTTACCCTTATTGTACCACGCAACCTTTCCTCCAAAAAGAAACAGAAAAAAGCCTCAAAATCAGTTGATAGTGTGCCAATTATGAACATCTATGAAGATATTATTATTCAATACCTGTTGAAGTGTTCACTGCTTGAACTGATATAATTCTAATTCTAATACGAGAGTTGTTTGAAATGTTTGTGCAAAGTCTATTTGTTTCTCTCTGAAATTCGTTTAAATCGAGGAAGTGGAGTGATTTTCAAAAAATGGAAGAAAAAGCCGTTTGTGTGCTGATGAAACATTAACTTATAATGGGCAAACATAAATTTGATAAACATTATGGGGACTCAGCACCTTCGATAACAATAGTTTATAAGTAATTTCAAAATTTTCAGAGTGCCCAAGGGGTTATAAGTGACTCTGAACGTTCTGGACGCCCTTTTGAGGTTACTACACCCGAAATAATTGATAAAATCCATGACATAGTACTGAATGGCAGTAGAGTAAAGGTGCATGAGATTGCTATTCCTGTGGGGATCTCAAGATGGAACCTTATTTCTATTAATTTTTCCTGATGGGGAATGACTTTTTTGTTGACCAATCATGTGCGTTCCTCTTACAACTCGTTTTTCAAACGGTCCAATAACGATAAATAATATTCACCTGTAATAGTTTTACTCTTTTCTAGATAGTCGATGATAATTATTCCTTATTAAGTCAAAAAGACAGTCACCATAATCTTTCCAGCCGAACCCCTGATTCAAACGAATGCCAAACAGAAAGAAATAGACCAATCTGGCAGAAAGTTGCATTGTGTTCTTCCAAGAGAGTACCATCTCCTGGACTTTGCACGGACTTTTCCCACGACCATTATAGAATCGATCAAAACCGAATTTTAAATAAGACTCGTCCAGACCGAACTTCTTTAAATGACCGAATCAGTTCGGTACACTAAAAATCATAATGTTCTCAGACCCGTCCAGGCCATTCTGACTGATACCTAATACTAGTATGTATATACTTCTTAAATAGTATTACATCTAATTATTCTCTAAAGGGGGGCGACTCTTCTAGTCTAAGGGGGCATTCTATGACAGTGAGAATGATTACAAGTATTACCATTATTAAAAAGAACAAGCGATTTATGTACAAAGTACAAGATATTCCCAAAAAGACTTGAAGTAACAACTCGGTGAACCAAAAAGAAAAAGAAGACATGGTGTTGTACATATTATACAGATGTACAGAGGGTCTCCACCCTTCTTCCACTAACTTTCTTATTATTAATGTCCCTCCCCCCTCCCCCCTTAAACAGAGCAAATATTTTTAAAGCCTCATTAAATGCCCAACCATTTATGTATCTATATGTACTAGTGTTGAGACTCGGTCCAACGCCGATTTGTTTTTCCGGTTCGGTCTTAATTAATTTTTTCTAGACCGATCTGGACCGATATTTCGGTCCAGACCGCAGTCTCAGACCATGGACTGTTTTTTGCAGTCTCACTTTGTGGACGTTTTTTTTTTCGGTCTTACCCTTTGAACCGATTTTTTCCGGTCTCATATATATATTATGAGAGACCAAATTTCTTTCTTTTCTAGATCGACCGTCATTGATTTATTCATTATATTTAACAAAGAATAAATATCTGGATAACCTTGAAAATCTCAAAATATGTTCTAAAACAAATACTGTATACATATAACATAAATTTATTCATGCGAGCTATCTCTGTGTTTAAACTTTGTATGACGTCATTGTACTTGAAAATGGTGTCATGTTATAAATAATTTATCAGTAAAATCGGTCTAGACCGATTTTTTTTGGACCGAACTAGAGCAACTTTTTCCTTTGGACCGATCTAGACCGAACTTTTATATGAGGCCGGTCCAGACCGAGATTGTTTGTTGGTCTCAGACCGGTCTAGGATTTCCAGACCGAACCCCAACACTAATATGTACAATAAATATAGATAGGGAACAACCACTACCACTGGATTAGAGGCTGCTTATTTCTTTTTTCTTCCTACAGAAGTATTTATATTCGATGTAGGTTAAAAATGTGGGACATTTTTGGAAGGGAAATAAAAGAACGAAGCAGGCAGGAAGCTTGAGAGGAGAACATTCAAATATAAAGTATATCCACTAGTATTATGTTGGCCTTATTCTTTCGATTGGATTGGTTCTAAGGACTGTTAGTACTAGAACATATTTTTTGTTCCTCATTATTGTATAAAAACAACTTATTACTTCGACAAGAGTACATTTTGCTATGTTATGTATGGTAAAACAGGGAAACTGCAAATCATTGAGTACGCTATAGAAACCCAATAAATTATGAAGGTCAAGGTGTACAATATTTTTATTAGGAAACTTAATACCGAAAAATATATAAAATACAATTTTTGACTCATAGTATCATATTTGAGAGGATACAATAGACCTAAAAAAAGCTAATTTTGACAACAAATCCCTTTTTTAAATAAAAAAAAAAGGTCTATAATAAGCCTTATACTTTGACAAAGTTCGTTATTTGATTATTCACAGTAGAAAAGGCTTTTTTCTCAGAGGAAAAGAATATTACCCTTCCCTGAACGAGGTTGAGTGACTCTTTTTATAAAGTTCCGTCTATTTAATATTTATAATTATTAAATGGCAATAGAACTTTTTCCCTGACGTCATTTAATGCATCATAATTGAAGGCGACTCCATCTTAGGGACTTATAGTTGATGTTTTTACAATATAATTATACGAATTTCCAATATATCTTGACCGTATTTTATCAAATGGCTTTAAGAATCAAAAATGTAAAACTCAATACTTTTGTATGGCTATGATAAACAGTCATATCTGAATGTTTAACAATTAATGTGTAATGGAAATCCCTAAAACGGGCTGGATTTGTACGATTTGTATTTGTTCCATTGTATTAGATAATTTATTGTCTAAAATATGGAACTAAGATTGTATAACGGTGAAATAACATACCGTTAACATATTTTAGGGTAAGATATATAATTAAACTAGGTAATAAAGTTATACATTTTTAATGGAGGTTAAGGTTTAAGCCCTTTTATTTTTTGGTGACATTTTGACATCCAATAGTTTACTATTTTCCTTAATATGAATGAAAAAGGGGTTTCATTGTTAACCAGGGGCGTCCGCAAGATTATATTTTTTAGGGAGCAGTGTCATGTTTTTTGAATTTGTATAAATAAAAAATTTCAAAAACTACAAAATTCCGTAGCTTTTCTCAAAAAATAAAATTTTTGAAAAAAATTTCAAAAATCTAGAGCTATTTACAAATAAAAATTTTTTTTGGATAACATTTTATAAATGAATTTTAAATATTAAATTTTTAAGAAAAAAATTTGAAAAATCCAAACCTATTCACATAAAATAAAAATTTTCAAAAATTTTTTAAAAATAAATAAGTATTCACAAAAAATAAAATTCCTGAAAAAAATAACAATAATCTATTGCTATTCACAAAAAATTAAAAAATTAAATTACAAATATTAAACTTTTTGGAATTTATTTTTTCAAAAATCCCTAGTTATTCACAAAAAATTAAAATTTTTGGAAAAAAAATTCAATTATTCAACTTTTCAGAAAAAAAAAAATCAATTACTAAACTTTTTAAAAAAAAATTTCAAAAATCCCAACTTATTCACAAAAAATAAATTTTTTGAAAAAAATTCAAAAAAGCAATAGATATTCACAAAAAATAAAATTCTTTAATTTTTTTTAATAATCTATTGCTATTCATCAAAAATTAAATTACAAATATTAAACTTTTTCGATTTAAAAAAAAAAAAATCCATAGCTATTGACAAAAAATTAAAATTTCCGGAAAAAAACCTCAATTATTAAACTTTTTAGAAAAATAATTACAAAAATCCATAGCTATTCACAACAAACTAATTGTTTTGAAAAAATTTGAAATATTAAATTGTTTACTCTTTTGCATAATTTGCCGAGCCGCTGCAACGCCCCTAGTAACTTGTCTAGGCCCCCAAAACACCCAACATAAACAATACTGATGTCATATGAAAACACTCTATATCATTTCATAGCTATAAATAGGAAACGAGCTAAAATAAGAATAACAAAATACTAAAAATCATCGAATCTATGTCACTTTCGAAAACAATACAAAGATAAAAACTTTCATTATTCTCTCCCTTCCTCCATCTTTTTAGTTTTTATGAACAATAAAAAGTAAGCAGAGATGTAGTACACAATAAATACTTACAGATAAGCAGAGACAAATATCCTCTAACGCCATAAATGTAGTTCAAAAAATAAATATATATATATATACTATTTACTACTACTAATATAATATTTTTGGTTTTATTTCATAAAGTGTGTACTGCTTATTAAGAATTGTATATAACCATATGAAAGGGGTTCCTTTGTTGTAGTTGTGGTGTATGTAATCAAAGTATATTCACTGGGCTAGCCCGCTCCCAATCCCCGAACATCCAGTGTAGAAAGGGTATGTAAAAAAATAAAAGAAACCGAAAATCAACACATTGTAACCCTAACAATTTGAAGAATGTTTTGGAGGAGAGAAAGAATGATGTTCATGACGTTTCATTAGATCAGCTACAACAACTGTGACAAGGGAGGAAGGAGAAAAGGATATAAACAAGGACATTTGCTAGAATGACTCTAATATTGATCCACAACTCTACTCTGAGGCCAACAAGGACCTACAATTTTAACTAAAATTATAAAAAACCAGCCCAACTAAATAAATACACCGGATTTACATCACTGGCATCAAGTATATTCACAGGCAGGGGGCGCTATTGTCTGCTAGCCCCCCCGTGTTGCTTTATGTCCTTCCGAATTGGAAAATGAACTTTCAGTCCTGCAAATCAGTTCTAAAACTTATTAAGTTCCGTCCTTGATTACGTCAATTAACTTTATTTTTTATTTTTTTAATCTGTTCTGGGACTGACAGTCCTAAGGACCAGTCCCAGCGTCTGACAGTACCCGTCCTAATAATAGACTGGATTGGACCGAATAAATAGCACTAATAATCACCCTTTTTTAAGGCCCGAATGTTATATATGATAAATATAATTCACCCTTATTTTAAAAGTCTCTAAACAATTCAAATGGAAGACCATTACTCAATGTAAAAAAAAAACTTTTTTATTATTTTTCTTTCATTCATGTGTATACTTTGTATTTAACAATTTGAAGAAAGCAAGAAATTATATTTCCTTATTTTTGAACTTTAATTCCAATCAGAAAAAGTTTTTTATATTCTTTTTTAGTTAAAAAAATTTCAAAAACTGCACAAAGTTTTTTAAAGAACATTTTGACCTTCGCCCTTTGACTCTCTTTAAGATGAAAAGTTGGAAAGAAAACATTTTATACCAAATATATATTTGACCCATCAACATAAAAGAAGTTAGGCTTATTTTTATCAAAAGTCATTGTGAATTCCTCGATTTCTATAATCAAATTATTCTTATTAACACCTTGGGATGCGCCGCTATTTGTACTTAAAGTAGTCCAAATGGATTGTCACGATAAAATAATAATAAATTTAATTTCAAGGTATGACCATAAACTATGATCCATTTGATTGGAACTTTAGTAGGGAGAAAAAACTATCAAAAGTTACTAATTGCACCATTTATAGCACCTGGGGTCGGACTGTGATGACACTTGGACCTAAAGTGTTTTTTTTTCATGGTACGTGTAAAACGCTATTGATGAAGAGTTGCGTTAAATATAACTGTAATTGATCATAAAGAATAATAACAAAGGATTTCAACAAGGTGTTTCACATAATTTTCAGAGTTTCCTTTGCGAAGTAACGAGCAAAAATAAAACGAGAGCACGCTCTTTTTTTCCGCGTTTTTCTAAAGGAACTGTATATACCGGATCGTACAAAAGATCCGGCTGCTATTTAAAGGCGTTAAAAATAGCTTCAGTAGCCAATTTTCTTGGACGATCACTCCTGAGAGCTTCTCCAAGATCCTTAATCTCATTTAGGGGCTCCTTGACACGGTAGACAGTTGGCTTAGAGCCAAAATTGGCGACAATAACTGCTTTTGGGGATATTATTGCGCCAAGTAAGATTGCAATCTTTCCCTTTTGTTGTTTTTGGGACATAATATATAATAATAATAGGTTAATAAACTCTAGTGATGGGACGATACAAAAATCAATCCCTATGCCGATTCCGATGAGATTCTAGTAAAAATTACAAATGTCGATACCGATTCTTCATGATGTTAAACAATACTTAAAAAATACAACTCTGCTTACAGGGGTGTCTACAGTCTTGGTTTGTAGAATTTTTTTGAAAATAAATCCAAAAATTGAAAAATTCAATTTTAAATGTTAAATTAAAAAAAAATTTGATATATAACTTTATTTCAAAAATCTACAACTATTCCCAAATTTTTTTTCAAAAAACCCATGCATAATCTCAAAAAAATTAATTTGTTATAAAAAAATTTCAAAAATTTACAACTGCTAAAAATTTTTTTCTTCAAAATTTCAAAGTTCTTCTCTAAATAAAGTTTTTTTGGAAAAAAGTTTCAAATATTAAACTTATCATATAAAATTTTATCAAAAAAAAAAATTCAATTATCAAATTTTTCTTCGAAAAATTAAAAAAATACATATTTATTCACAGAAAGCTTATACTTTGTGGAAAAAAATGGGCAAAATTTAATTTAATTTCAAATATTAATTTTCAAATTTCCTCGTAAAAAGCAAAAATTCCTTGATTTTGAAGGAGTCTATTTTTTTTTTCATAACCTAGAAAAGTAATAAATAGTTAAGCAACACAAATAAATAAGAATTGGAAATTAAATAATATTTTTCCAATGTCGATCCAGATTCAAAAAAAAAAACCACCTCAATTTTTCGTTTCTTATTCCGATTATTCGTCCCATCACTAATAAACTCAAAAGTTTTGAATTTAACGTACAAAAAAGAGGATACTCCGGGCTCTTTGTAAAATAGGAAGAAGAATCAAATTCTAGTAGTATACAGTTACTTATTTAGCTTTTAAAATCATCCCAAATCTTTTGTACAACCCAGTATACAAATGCTATAATTTTTGGGGAAAAGAATCCATACAAGGCCGTTAAAATGGCCTATTTCTATTGCAGACTGCTAATAATGGCTTCAATATTAAATGGTGGTAAACAAATATATATTATTACTAATAATAATATTGTATAAAAGACATAAAATACCCTTTAAATTGGATAAAAAATGTAGGGAAACAGGAGGAAATAAGACGGTAAAAATATTTTATTCAGTATCCCCTAAATTAATAGGGTCAGGTTTGCACGCACGTCATATCTTCTCATTCTATCTCCAAATTGGAGACAGCGACAGCGGAAAGTTGAAAATCAATTAGAGCAACCTTTTAAATAACAAGTGAAGATTACTATTTGAATAGGAGAAGAAGAATCTCGACTCTATCGAATGATTTGGCCCTTTGAGAGATTTTGTAAATAGATGGAAGGTCTCATTATGTAGCAAGTTCGTCTCTTATGGAGTATCAGGGAAAGGGAGGGACTACGAGTCGATCCGTGAACTGAGGGTTGACCTGAGAGGTGGAATGGATCGTGTTTTATTCGCCTTGTACTCATCCTGTAATGTATCACGGCTGTTTCTTCTATCCATCATGAACCGTGACAATATAATTACATTTAGGAATACCTTGTACAAATACAAAGCATTTGTGAGCGGCGCTCAAAATTCTTGAGCAAGAGCGGGAGCGAGCTCATCATTTTAGAAGAACGATAAAATCCCTCAAATTTTCGCTCATTTAAATAAGACTGTATTATTTTGTATGTTTTTATATAATGATAAAGAATAATTGTAAAGATTGAAAGACTCTACGGTTAAAGTTATCCATCAAGATAAGCAAGAATCTATTTTGCATACTGTATCTGTGATTCTATGCTGTTTCGGTTGACGTGTTTGCCTCTCATGTACCGGGCCACTTTAAGAAGAATCAGATATCGGTTACGTCAGCTCCTTCCTTTTGTGGAGATACTATTGGAAGATACATCTAGATTGTTGTAAACGAATTTTTCGAACTGAAATACGATTTTCTTATATTTTTATGTTGTAAATTGATAACAGATCTAAAAATCTTACGAAAGTATTAGGTCAGATTAAGCTATTGAAAATAATGAATGGCTGTCAAAAATCGTACTGCAGACTTGAATTTGCAATATATTGAACTTAATTGCAGTCATAAAGAGTTGTCAAATTCAAATAGACCTGTAGGAGCTATAAAATGAGCAGGAGTGCGCTCATTGCTTTAAAAACGAGCAGTAACGCACTCACAAAATTAGTAACTGAGCAATAACGTCCTCAGGATTTCTTGAGCGGACTAATGCTCTGTACAAATATGATTAATGCATAGTGATGCTAATCGTTTGCATTTTTTAGCTAGCCCGTTTTTTTTCAAGTTGGGAACCAGAGAAGTGAATTTTCTTTTCCAAAGCTGTTGTAATTATTATTTAATTCTTAATTAGTGAACTTCCCTTTCCACTACATACAAGTTATCATTGATATATACATAACCAGATGGAATATTTGTGTGTAATCATAAAAGACGGAGGCTGAGGATTTATTCCAGAATTATAAATAATAGTCCTTGTTGAACTAAGGACAGAATTGTAGGAACGTCCGTTTGAAATATATAAAGGGGGTAGGGGGCTTGTTTTTTGGATTTTTTTATTGAATACCCCCAATTTTTTTTTTTGTAAACAAATTCAAAATCAATTTCAAAAATTCAATTTTTGAAGAAAAATTTCAAAAATCCATAGCTATTCACAAAAAATTTTTTTTTTTGGAAAAAAATACTAGAATTGATTTATTTGCAAAAAAAGAATTTTTTTGGAAAATTTTTTTTAGTATTTTGAAAATAATTTTCAAAAATTAAATTTTTGAAGAAAATTTTTAAAAATCCATAGCTAATCACAAATTTTTTATTTTTTTGTAAAAAAATACTTGAAGCCAATTATTTGCAAAAAAAATATTTTTGGAATTTTTTTTTATTTGAAATAAATTTCAAAAATTAATTTTTTTGAGAAATAATTAAAAAACCTATAGCTATTCATAGAGAATTAATTTCTCTGTGGAAATCAAAAACATTTCATTAAGTTTCAAATATTAAATTTTCTGGTAAAAACCTTAATTTGGGTGAGGAGGCCACAGCCCCTCAGCACAAACCTACGGATTCCCCTGAATTGAGGACCAACGTCCGAGTAATTTGGCCTATTTCCTTGTAAATTTCCTTATACTCCTCTACATTCGTAAGAGCTGCTTGTAGCTAATTTAATGAAACATCATAACAGCTAAGAAGCTCACCTCCAAAACATTTTTTAAACTGTCAGGGTTATCATATTGATGTTCGGTTTCTTTTTTAACATATTCAAAAAAAAAATAACAATTAACATCAATATGTATTGATTCACATTTAACTTCATATGACGTAATTATTGTGAGGTTCATAATTTTGGAACATACATAGGACGGATCTAGACTGAGATTCTTTAAAGCACCAAATTTGTTGTGTCCATTAAAAATCATAAAGGTGACAGAGCAGTCTAGGATTTTCAGACCGAAAACTAACCCTAATAATAAGTAGATAAATATATTTATTTGAAAAATTGTTTCATTTTTGACAATAAAATGAAGACTTATCACAAAAATAGATATTTAAGCCTTATCTGATAGAAGTAGGTTTTTTCTTCTTCTTAGGGAATCAATTAATCATAGAGGCACTACAGATTTTATAAATAAAAACCAAAAGAACTTGTATGTGTTAATAATATATGCATATGGCAAGTCAAAATTAAAATATGAGATTTGAAACAAAGAATTGATAGTAGTTCTTGTGTTGAGAATAATACAACCATTCGATGTTTAATAAGTTAGTGTTATAATAATAAATTTTTATAATTTGATGTACCGTATCGACTGCGGGGCAAGACTGACAGATTTGACGTCATAGAGTATAACAGCAGTATCTTCACAGTCACAGTGAAGGAAGGTAATAAATAGGTACTCTTACAGGAAAACTATATTATATATATATAATCCTTAGATGGGTTAGTCCCATCAGTAGATGGGACAAATCGTTTAATGAATCACTACATATTAAGTCAAACAATTTTCCGTAGATGAAAGTTTTCTATTGATGGGTGTTTTCCTCGAGGGAATTTTCTACCGATGTCAATATTCTAGTGGGCAATCTTCCTATAACTTATTCTATACCTCTGTATCAAACCTTACTTAAAAAGAAATATGAATAAGTCGAAATGAAAGGATAGCATTAATTGGTAATTAATATTCCTTGTTTTCTAATTTATTTACACCTTAGTGGGTTTGTATATTGCAACTAGTACAATCTGTTTGGTTAAATTTACGATACATTGCTTAGGCTGTCAATAGAATTCCGAATACGTTTATCTGTTCAACGACAGAGGTTTATTTGATTTCATATTTATATCTAGATAGACTGTGAATATCTCAACCACAAAAGGAAAGAGTTGTGGACACTGACGTATTTGCTTAACTACCTACAGTTTTTTATTTTTAAAGAAAGGCTTCAACCCTTGTGTGGTCTTACGGGTGAAAATGACTCGATTTCATCTTTAACATACAAAAAAACCCTCTCATTGATACTTTTCATATTTAAAATTTCTTAACGTCTCCTAATGAGTCCTCAAGACTCATCCATTCATTGATCCAAAATGAATAACTGCTCAAAACTAAAAGCAATTACTAGTGTTCCGACAAAGTATGCCATGGGGCATTTGGACATTCCTTCAACGTTTTGTTTATTCCGCAATCCAAAGATTAAAAATGACAAATTTGGAAGGTATCCACTAGAATTCGAAAACCCAGTAGATGAGTAACAGGCGTTCACAGATCTCGTGATAAAGTAACATCTCATATTAGGGGTGTACATATTCATATGAAAAGTTAGGTCTTAGCTTGTTCATTAATTATATAGAATATAATTGATCTCAAACTTGAAATATAAAAGTTGTGTTATGGGTTATTTTTGAAAGCAGGGCATTTTTGTTTATCTATTAAGTGAGATACACGCAACCTCTTTTTTAAGGAAATATACTTTGGATAGTAAAGTATGCAGACACCGCCCTGGTTTTTATTTAAATTGTATATTATTGAAGGTACTATGCATATATTTAATTTGCAAAAAATAATTATGAATTACAATAATAGGTAGGAGGTGAATCAGAAAGAACGTTTTTCTTTTATTTTTAATAATCCCTCGAGTCAAAGAAGAATACAAAATAATAAAAATCATCAAAAATTTTATATTATTTGACCAGATATAGAATCAAAAATCATTGCAAAGCCCTTTAACGAAGATGTCAACTCTATAGATAATTATTTTATATTTTTTGCATTTATTTGGTGATTTTAAATAATATATATTATGCTTGTTTGGTGCTAGTATTTTTAATTAATGTAAAACACACATATTGACACGCATATTTTGTGTTTATATATGTGGTAACTCAACACAAAACTAAGCTAGTAATTAATTAACTGTAGTTTACATTTGGATTCTTCAACAAACTATAGTCCACCTCTATCAACAAATTATTCTTACTAACCCTTATATGTAGATGTGTTGCCAATTGTACTCTTAAAGTAGCCAAAATTGATCGTCACAATAACATAACAAGAAATCGAAAGGTATATTTTAAAGATGCCATATTGGTATTTATATAAGGATATTCAATCAAATAAAGGTACTAAACTATATACCGGTAGTTGCATAAATACGCGGACTAATTTTTAAACACTTATATCTCGAGGTTCCGTGACCGGAAATAAAAAATTCCGGCACAAGTAACTCGGTAAATCTTTTGGCATTGTTTTTGTTTTTCTTACTCGCATCAAACAAAGTCGTTTACGATGAATGACGAGGCCAAACGTCATATGGTTGCAACTCTCTTCCGCGCCAGTAGGCTTGACGAGAAAAGATGTAAATATATCAATCATAATTATGATTATACCGGGGCACCTGTTATTATTTACTCCTCTAAATTAACCAAATTTTGATAGATTAAGAGTCATTTTTTTTTACAATTTCCCAATGTAAAATGTTGTAGAATGCATAATTAGCTGTCGATTGCTATTAAAAACATTGTCCTAGTCGCCACCATGAGTAAGCAGTAAATAATAAGGGTTGGCCCAGTCGTCAGTTGTAAATAATTTGAAATTAAAATGATTTAGAAAGTTAGTTCCTCCCTTAGCTCAACAGTCAATTTATTCCTGGTTGGTCATATATATTACCCGCACTACTGAATAGAGTTTCATTTTGAATGGATGCAAACTGAATTTTGTTATGCAGGTCTTTTATTATTGTACTTATTATATGTTAAAATTAAAGATTTTTTTTTATCTGGGGCCCATATAGGTAGGAGCCCCTAGTATTAAACCAAAGTATTCTAGACTTTGGTCCTCACTTCCTTTTATTGATTGACCATTTGAAATAATAAAATTATAATATTTTTTTTGGTCTATGGATCAAAGTTCTATCTTTGAAAATCCTTGAGTATCTCAGGTATGCAGATTTTCGTAAAGACCCTTACGGGTAAAACTATTACCCTTGAGGTTGAGGCCTATCGAAAATGTTAAAACAAAAATCAAGGATAAGGAGGGAATACCTCCTCTAGATCAGCAACGTTTGATCTTTGTTGGAAAACAATTAGAGGATGGCCGTACTCTTTCGGACTACAACATTAAAAAAGAATCCACTCTTCATTTGGTTCTCTGTCTCCGAGGTGGTGGAAAGAAACGCAAGAAGAAGAATTACACCACTCCCAAGAAGATCAAACATTAGAACAAGAAAGTCAAATTGGACTTCTTGAAGTACTACAGAGTTGACGACAACGATAAAATTATCTGGTCAAGACGTGAAAGCCTTTCCAATGGATGTGGGTCTGGTATTTTTATGGCTGCTCACTTTGATATTGTGGTAAATGCAGCCTTTCTTACATGTTCAGTAAAGAAGACAACTAAACTCTGTTCATTAACTGATAATACAAATTCTTACAAATCGAAAAAAAAGTAAGCACATGTATCGGTGGAATCGGCATTGTTGAGCCGATTCTTATACTTCGAAAAAGGACAATTCTTGCCAATTCCGATACATAGGTCCACCCCAAGGATTTTCTTCTATTGTTAAATTTTGTTAAAGATTGTTTATATGTTGACACACCACACATATAATTATAATAAAAAAAGTATACCATGTATACATCTTTGATGTCAAATTAGTTTGATGACGACTTAATGGATCTACGATAGATGTACACAAGGATAATGAATGGAAAAATAAGTATACAAAGATCAAAAGTTACTCCTTTTTAATCAGATCAAATAACTTGTCCCTAATATCAAAGACATCATTTGTATTGAAATAAATAATTTAGTATGCAGGATGAGGACTCAAAAATTAGAAATTTCTTTGAGGCCGTTCAGCTTCAGTTCTAAAAGTCTGACAATTTTTCCTACAGTTTGATGTATGTTTTGTTTTTGTGCGATCAAAAATGCCGGAGCAATAAGCAAAATAACGAAGGGTGTGCAATCTCTTCCGCATCGACAAGTGGACGCTGTTCAGAACAAGATAAATGATCACTTCTTGGCTGAATCAGGAGCTCAGGTTGAGATAATCTTCAGGACCAAACATCCAGCTCAGGCCATGGGCCTCGGCGTCGTGGCTTCCGACGGCAGTAAGATGCCTCCCTACTTCTTCAAGGCCAATGAGAAAGCCAACAGAGACGTCTACTACAAGGTTCCCAGATACCATGTCTTGCAATGGTTGAAGAACACGTTCCCCAGGAACAACTATGTGTTTACCCAAGACGGTGCTCCTGCACACACGTCCAAGAAGGTGCAGCATTTCTGCAGTGAGAACATGGTTCCCTTCTGGCCGGCAGATTTCTGGCCTTCGTCCTCGCCCGACGTGACGCCCCTGGACTTTGTTGTTTAGAGCATCTTAGAGGGCAAGGCGAACAACACTTATCACCCGAATGTCGATGCATTAAAGGCTGAGATCACAGAGGAGTGGAATAACTTTTCCACAGACTTCATCAAGGTCAGCTGTGCCTCGGTTCGTCCCCTTCTTAAAGGCATAATTCAGAATGGAGGGGGGACATATTTAATAAAAAGTGTAGAAAATGGTTGAATTACCAACATTTGCTTCACAAGTTTTCTATAAAAATCGCACAAAATAAAAATATGGAGAAGGGAAAATGGTTTTTAATATTATCTAATTTTTGAGTCCTCTACACAAAAGTAAGCTAGAATAATTTTTCTCAAAATTGAGTGTAAATTACATTTGCATTCTTTGAAGAATTATACCTAAATTTCTACTAGCAAATTGATCTTATTAACATTTTAGGTGTGTTATAAATTTCCCTTAAAGTATCCGAAATTGATCTTCACAATAAATATCTTAAGTACTCCCCTCAAAAATTTGAAAACATAGCCTATCATTGTCTCAAATATGTCTATGAAATATTGGGATATTTGTAACATATCGTATATCAAGTCAAAAAAATAAATTGAGATTTTCTCATTTTTTCAACTTTTACGAAGATTGTTTTTATACTGATTCACCAGATATGTACATGAAAGAACTGAATGGTTAAAGGAACAGATGTATACAATTGCTTTAGATACATAAAATCAAAAGAGTATTTTATGGTTGATAGTGAGTGCCATAAATATTAAATGTACATCGCAGGTAATGACATTTTCTTCTTCTTCAAGTGAGCCAATAATTTGATCAATTTTACAGAATACATTTTAAACAAATTTTGTTACTTCTACCAATGGATAGTTATTCTATAATTTTTTTAAAAACCAAATAAAGTAGTGTCGTGTTTCGGTCAGGAAATACTAGATCGGTCTTGAGACCGTTATATTTTTTGTTGGACAGTACTAATTCGGTAGAACAAACCGACAAAAATTCAGTTTAGATCGGTCCGAAGGAAAATTTCGGTCTTGTATATCGGTCCAAACAAAAAATTAGGTCTAGTTCGGTCCTACTGGACTATCCAGGACTACTGTGTTCAAGGTCCAGAAGCTTGTCAAGGAGGGAAAAGATCTGAAAGACCTGCCCATACCTCTGGAATGACTCAGGATTGGCTCGCTGCCAACATGCCATTTTGGAAAAAAAACATTTGGCCACCTCAATCACCTGATTTGAATCCCCTTGACTACAGTGTGCGGTGGAAAATGGAGAAGAAGGCCTGTGCTACCCGCCACCCGAATTTGGACTCATTGAAGGCCAGCGTCAATGAGCAATGGGCAGCCATGGAAGACCATTACATCATCAATGTGTGCAAGGCCTTCCGCGGGCGCTTGGAGGGTGTCATAGCAGCTGATGGCGGTTATATTCAGTAATTATATTAAATTTTATACCAGAATAAATTCTCTACTATATATAATTCTCACAAAAAATACGTCATACGAATTTTATTACACATTTAATTATTTGCCACAAATAGTCTGCGTATTTATGCAACTACCGGTATATCTTTCTCTATGATTAATAAGAGCAGTAATATCTTATACTTTAAAAAAATTGAATGTTCAAAGATTTCGAAAATTTTCACATCTCTGAAAATAACCCTTATTGGGTAAAAAAAATAAATATATTTATATATATTAAGGCAAAAAAGACTGTAAGTTCCTTGCTCCTACAATTAACCAATAGTAAGTAAGCAAAAAGTAATTAGCCATTATAATACTTACTATTACCCATCATTAGCCTTAAAAAACCCATTATTATTGAAGTAGATAAATCAAGAAAACAAAATATAAATAGACTGCCTAAAGGCAGTCTATTTATATATTATACTCTGTAGCTAAGTAAATGAAGCATACGCTTTGCAAAGAGTGTCACTATCTGTAATACTTTAAATATCAATCAGTACCTAAATTTTTCTTATTATCCCTCCCTCAATTATAGAAAGACTTGCACTTAGGAATAAATGAATTTCATCCCATTATATTTTACATTCTTCTTTTCCGCATACTCCTTCCTCCTTATCTAAGTAAATCAACTCCTTTCGATAAGAATTAGCATATATAATTTGGGCAAATAGGTACTAACTTTTTTTTTCTTTCGTAAGAATATGTACATATTATATATATATATTCTTTTTTAATACTACATCCATACGTAAATGAGTTGTAATTTCTTTGTTAAAAAAAGCAAAAAAAAAAAAAAAAAAGAAGTTTTTAATCATGACGATAAAATATCTTGAATATAACACAATCGAGTTTTTATTATTCCCATGTGAGTACTCAACTAACAGAAAAAGTTTTTTTTTTTTGCTTTTTTTTTTTGGGGGGGGGATATAATAGAGAATTTATTTCTATGCTAATTTCAAAATGAATAAGTAAAAACGAAAAAATAAAAAAACAATTACAAAGCTAATAAAATGTTATGTTTAGGGATGTGAAAATCGTTTAAATCCTTGTGAGTGTTAAGCAGACAGAAAAGTATAATTTTGCAAGTTTGATAGACGATATATCTGCTGATAGAGATCTCTAAAGCTTTGAAACAAAGTAGGAAACGAAGAACAACATATCAAATATTTGTACAAGGTAGCAGGGGCGTCCGGAAGGGGTGGGAAGGAGGGGATGTAGCCCCTCCACAAATTGAGGATTTGGTGCTTTTAACAACAAAATTTAATATTTGATTTTTTTTTTTATTCAAAAAATTTAATATTTTATTTAATTTTTGAAATTTTGTTCTAAGAAGTTAAATTTTCTGTGAATAAATATGGTTCTCTCAGAGTCTATCCGTTGACTGAGGAATGAGGCCTGAGGAGATCATTTTTAATTATGTAAGGTCTGTAAAAGGTTTATGTAAAGGTTGCTAAAATTGAATTAGATGTTTTCCACTGTCGTTGTCTCCAATTTTGAGATAGAAGGATAAAATATGACGTGCGGGCAAACCTGTACAGGGTACCCAATTCGCCTATTATTTATATTATTAGGAGAAAGATCTATTTTATCAATTGTTATTCTTAGAAACTTATAGAAAAATGGTAGTTTTTAACTATTATTTAAGAGATTAATAAATTGGAAACGGCATCAGGTTTTTTTTTTTTTTTGCTTTTTTTTGGAAATGTCCCATGACTGATAAAAACTATAGTGGTTCTTACTTGCTAATACGTTTGAACTTTTAAAATGGGGAGACATCACTCATTATTAAGAGGACTAATATCTTTCAGATTACCAACAAATACTTTTTAAATAAAATATGCTCACTGGGATTTCGACAATTTTCGACAATATAGTTACATTTAGAAAAGAGTCGAATGCGTGCATTTGGGAGTATACAATAATGAATCACCATAATATGAAAACTTGTGCAAGTAGATTGCACAACTGTAATCTCACAAACTTAATGATGCGCCCATTTTTTCGTCTCTACTTATATTAAATGTAAAGTACATATATCACTTACCAGATGTATCCCATATACTAAACATAACTTCATGCTTGTCGACTTCTTTCGTGAAGAAACATTTGTCAAAACTGGTTGGACAATATTTCTGAAATAAAAGAAAAAATGAACAAAAATTAGACATATATTATACTAATAACTTAAAGGCTATATATTATGCGGCCCATCAACACAAAAGCAAATTAGAGTATATTTTATCAAATTAATTGTGGGTTACGTTTCTATCGTCCATTTATTTTAGCAAATCATCCTTATTAACCCTTTGACTCTAGCACAAATAGGACTTGAAGTAGCAAAAATTCATTGCCACAATTAAAAATCAAGGAACTAATGGATCTTATTCGGAAGGTCACTTAAATCAAATGAAGGCACTATCTAAAATTATGGATTTTTTAACTGAATCCACAAATTTGAATAATAAGGCAATAATTGACTAAAATATGTCTATTTATTATTGTGCTGTAAAGGATGAGGAAACAAAAATTAGAATCATTTTCGAGACCGTCTAGCCTCAGTTCTATAACTCTGACAATTTTGTACTTGGCACCATTTAAAAGAGCTGACAAATATATATAATTTGATGCTTGTTTTGTTTTTTTGCGATCAAAAATGTACATGCAACAAGGAAAACAGCAGTGGGTATGCGATTTTCTCGGCACACAAGTCGATCTCAAGGAGATCTCGGCCATTTTCAACGTGTTCCTGGCCACCATCTTCAACACCAGGAAGGTCATAAACAACTCCGACACGGTCCCCAGGAAGCGTAGGCCATAACAGGAATAGAAGTACCAATTTCGTGGCTCTGGTCAATGAGGAAATAGATAAAGTCAATACGGACGTGCACAAGAAGGTCCTCAGGAGCCATGTCTTGCAATGGTTGAAGAACACGTTCCCTAGGAACAACTATGTCTTTACCCAAGAGGGCGCCCCGGCACACACGTCCAAGAAGTTGCATGATTTCTGCAGGGAAACATGGCTTCCTTCAAGACGAACAAGACTTATCACTCGAATGTCGATGTACTGAAGGCCGGGATCACGAAGGAGTGGAACAACTTGATCTCGGACTTCATCAAGGCCATCTGTGCTTCCGTTCGTCCATGTATTGAAGCTATCATTCAGAATGGAGGGGACGTATTGAATAAAATACGTGGAAAATTGTTGAATTACTTACTTTTCCTTTAAAAGTTTATCATAAAAATGTCAGAAAATATTTTTTTTCTTAATTTTTCTAATTTTTGACCACTCATTATGTCCTTATCTTTATTTTTGTTTTAGATTGTTTTTATGTTGATGCACCATATGTATACATATAAAGAGAGAGAGGCTTTAAAATCATAACTAATGTCGAATGACTTGGGTTAAATGTCAAAAAAAATAAAACAGAAAAAGAAGAATAAAAAAATGAAAAACATTTGTTGGCTTAAATATGACTTTTATTCATTTCCTTATAAATATGTACGTAATAATATATATATATAATAGAACATTACCAAAAAAACAAAAAAGGATTTGGCAGAAGAACAATTATTTTTTCACATTATTTGTTATAGAGTAAAAAAAATAATAGTAACAACTATAAGTAACAATATTAAACTTTTAATCAAAAAAACAAGGTATCTAAGAAGAAACAGAGTTTCTTTACTTGAAGGCATGTCAATCAATCCACATATTATTGATTATCTATTGACGAACCCTTTCAATAGACAGATGTGCATATTCTATGTAAGTAAGTGGATTAGTATAAGACAAGGGATTGGTTTAGAGGTGTCGTATTTATTTCAGTTATTCTATTATATTATCTGATAATAATTTATTATAATCATATTGATCAAGTTTGAAGCTCAAAAAACAACTGCGCGGCTTGTAAAATGGTCTACGTACAATCAAGGGTCCGTTTGAGGATCCACAATTGAATGGCATGTCAAAAATAATAGCATGATAAAAGAATGTATCATTGATATGTGGCCATAAACAAAGTCATAAAAAAAACATCATGGACTATTCATTAATTTCGTTATTCTTAGTTAGGGGAAGGAGAAGAAACTGTCAGGGAAATTCACGAAACCTTACAGTCATTGATATAACAAGTTTGTTCTCATAGGCGTAGGAGAATATGATTTTGCAAAAAGGCGCAGCTTCAATTGGTAGCAAATATTAATACTAAATTCCTATGTATATAGTATATTCCAATATTTTAACTTTGCAAAGTTTTAAATGTTAATACTCAAATCTTGGGCAAAAAAAATAATAAAGAAAGATAAGGAGATGTTTAAACTATAAACGTTTCTAATTAGCTTATGTTTTAAGAGAAAAAAAGGCATTCCTTTGTTTCTATAGATGGAGTTACTCGTTGTTTATATATATTATCAGGGGCGTCTGCAGGGGGGCTGGAGGTGCTGTAGCCCCCCCCCCTAAATTAAGGAATTCTGGGAATTTAATAGAGTTTTTCCTCCTCATTCTGGTAAATTATGCAGAAGAGCAAACAATTAAATATTTGAATTTTTTTCCAAAAAATTTAATTTTTTGTGAATAGCTATAAATTTTTTGAAATTTTTACAAAAAAATTTAATATATGAAATTAAATTTGTACGAAAGAAATTAATATTTGAAATTAAATTTGTACGAAAGAAATTAATATTTGAAATTAAATTTTACAAAAAAATTTACTATTTATTTTTTTTTTTTTTGTTGAATAGCTATAGATTTTTGAATTAATTGATAACGGCTTTTGATTTTTGAATTTTTTCGAAGAAAAGTAATATTTAAATTTAAAAAAAAAAAAAAAAAATTATTTTAAATAGCGGCTTATGAAATTTTTTCCCCAAAAAATTAATTTTTGAATTTTTTTCTCCAAAAAAGCAAGCCTACGAGTAGGCTTGCTTTATAAATAGATTGTTAAAAATCGTCAAAAGATTGGGCTTGACATGTTAAATAACTTGAAAAGCTTGGTAACAGTTGGGCCTTGGGATTTCAAAAAAGGCATGTTTTTGAATAGTAGTGTTTTAAATGTACGATGAGCAAATATCTCCAATTTTAAAAGTGTGTCCCTGGCTGTACTTACCACAGAAAATGTTCCCACTTAGGTTAATAATGACGTCATGCATTGAAGAATTCTTTTTAATAGCAGGTGCGTACGTAGAGTTTGGGTTAAAGGGGCTGTAGTCATCCCCAAATGAAGGAGTTAATATAATCTGTTTGTGAATAGCAGTGGATTTTTTAAATTTGTTACAAAAAATTATATCTTGTGTGACTAGTCTTTATATGAAATTTTTTTACAAAAAAAATAATTTTTTAGGCCTAGATGTAGCTTTTTGAAATTTTTTTCCAAAAAATTTCAAACTATTTGGATTTAATTTTGCAAACGCCCCTGAATAGTGTTTATTAATCCTAGCAGGTTCTACTGTAAGTATCTAGTTTCCAATGTGATCAAAGGTTGGGCAAATGTTCTTATAAAAGTTTCCATAACAAGGGAGATTTGAAATCATCTTCAGCACATACAATCATCAGTTTTAATTATTCCTACTCATTCTCATTAGAAGATGGAACTAGTGATTTCGGGAAACATTCGGGTATTTTAAAGTCTAACCTTTTCTTCCTGTATTTTATATATCCTTCTTGTTGTCTTGAATTTTATTTTTATGTATTAAATAATAATAAATCAAATTAAATTACTTAATTATGTCTTCAAAATTTAAATATATATTAAAATTTCATGATATAAAGTCAAACATTATTCTTTGATAAAAACAGTTATTTACGGTCGTTTGCTCAGTAGCTCTTCAGCATATTCGATATTTTGTTCCAATTGTTATTTCTCAAGGAGCATAAACACACAGGCACCCTCCATAGGTCACGGAACCCGCGATTTAATGCAGCAACCCCTTATGGACATATTACCTGAAAGTGGTTCTTCTTTTGTCTGTTTACACTCAGATGGAAAAATCTGTTAAAAGACTGTGACGTCAGATCCATACCCTCTATAGAGGAACTAAATGCTCAGCGATAAATATCAATAGCAATATATAGGAATTCAATATAAACGGATAAAAATATATTACCTCTCATAAACATTTATAAAAAGTTAATACCACAAATTAAAGAATAATAATAATAAAAACCTACTTGATAAAAAGTTTCCTCTTAAGATCTTTTAATGACGACATAAAGAAACGAACATACATACGAATACATATTAAAGCTCAAAAAAAAAAAAGAAATACAATGTCAAAGTAATCTATGAATTAGTTTGTTCCCAAAATGATAGACAGGTTCATTTCAAGGGAACGGAGAAGAGTTAGCTACAAAATTCCACCAGCGTCGATTTTCTCATGAATGTTATGGAGGAAAAATATTCCCTAGCTATTCAGAGACTAAATTTGCTAATGCGTACATACCACATTTGAACATGTTTCTCCATTCATCGCTGATACGCTACAAACTGGGCAAAACAGTGTCTGAGATCCACACCGGCCTCCCTATCGTTTACCGGTATGCCTGCCCTACTCGTGCAACCATCTTTCGGTGGGTTGGTGAGATCCGGGATGTCACTTTTAAGCTCGAGAAAAAGTGTCTCATCCGGACATCCTCAGGGGACAAGAACACCCAACAATATCGCCCAAGTCATGGATCTGGGAAAGATCAAACCCTGATTAAGCGTTCCAGAGGTCTCTGCGAAGTTTCACCCCTCTCCCCACCCACAGTGGTCTTTAGAATCCTGACTGATGATTTCCGCCTCAAAACCCTCCACAGCATGTGTGTACCGCATTCTTTCTCTCAGGCCAACAAAGATGAGCGAGTGAAGTGCTGTAGGCTCCCACTTAAGCTCTTCCATGACCAAGGGAAGTAGTTTTTGGAATCCCATCTGTTTTTGCAGGACGAGTCCTGGTTCTTCTGGGACATGAGCGAGTGGAGGGATGGTCATGCAGACCCCAGACGCAGCGTTCAGCGGTTGATGAAGTTTGTGAACGAAGGGGAGCTCTCTAGGCAGTTGCGGGAGTTTGAGAACCAATGCCACAACGTAATCTAAGCCTGAGGAGACTATGAGACATGATTGACTACTTTTTTTTATAGATTTTGAATGTAATTTCTTGTCTTACTGAGGCAGTATCAATCATTTAGAAACAACTAAATATTTACTTATTAAAGAAACGAAAATCAGTTGGAGGCAATGACACCTAAGAAATAGCTTTATGGACCACAGAAAAAGAGGATAAATTCCTGTAAAATAGCCTGTGTGTTCTGTCAAGACGAGCATTGGAGTTGTCCACCAATTGAGGTGACTACTCAAGAAATTATGAAGATAATCCACAAAGAGGCACTGATGGACATTATAGGGATTTCAAAAAGTGTGGTACATTTGGACATGAAAGAGCTGTGTGCAATTTGGGTGCCACTATGGGTCGCACTCGAGCAAAAAAGTGTGGTGAAGAAGTTTTAAAGGAGAGGTTAGCAAGTTTCACGGCAACAAAGCATCATTTTTGAGAAAAAAAATTGTAAAATTCACCCTCAAAAATAATTATTATTTTTAGTTTTAAAGTATATCATCGACTTGATAGGAGATTATGTTGAAATATAAATCATTTTTGCCCCAATTTTTTGTGTGTTTTCTTTGTTGGTTGGGTACTTCTGGAACCAGCCTTGTACTTTTTATAGAAACGAGAATCAATGAGAGGCAATTAGACATTAGAAATAGCTTTATTGCCCAGAGAAGAAGAGGAATAATCCTCCACCCCCCTCCCATTTTGTGGGGGAAAAGAAATCACCACCACCTTTTAGAGTTCGCTCAATAGTAATAGTATGTATAACTTTTTCTCTCCGTTGAGTTAATAGAGCATTAACTCACATATTATACCATATATAAAGAATACATTTCCCCCTCATTTCTGGATTGAATGATAAATAAATATCGGGAGTATGAGTCATTCATCCCCCTCTTAAATCTACATAGTAAGAAATATATGTCTCTACGAAGATCTTTCATAAAGTACAGCGAACATAATATTATAATAACAAGTTATCAAAAGAAAGTTATTTATGTATATTGTAGTTATCATCTGACTCCTGGAACCCAATGTGTCATACAGATCCAAAATGGGTGTCCATTTATTGGCATCCTTTGTCTTAGAGCAGATCCCAAAATAAAAGGGGGAAGTGTTAGGGAGAGTACATATTATTTATGTATACTGTAGGTACAAAGAGATTGAAAAAGAGACGTAACAGTTGTTTGAAATCACTTTTTATTGTTGATATACTCATATCATAAGCGTGATTGGTAATTTTGACGCGAGCATTTTCGCCTCCTGTTGATTTTGCAGCATTGTATATTCGTAGCATTTTGTATAATTAGTTCAAAGTTTACTTTTAATCTTTATTGTTGAAACATTCCCTTGTTTCTATAGATGGAGGCACTCGCTGTAAATATTATTAAGTTACGAAATGATAAAGACTACCCCAGATAGACTAGAAATTACATTCAAAAATTTAAAAAAGTACTCAATCATGTCACATAGTCCCTTCCAACTCGGATAACGTCGTGAAAATGGTTCTCCAAGTTTCAAAAACTCCTTTGAGAAATCCCCTTCCTTTACTAACTTCATCACCCGCTGAACGCCGCGTGTGAAGTCTTCATGGCCATGAAAGTCGTAATCCCAAAGCAGGTGCTTCAGCTTACGTAAGAAGAAATCGATCACAGATATTGAGATCCGAGCTGTGGGGACTATTCATGATCGTTTCCACCTTTCTCCACGTTAAGAACAACATGGTGTAGTTGGTGATGTGGGGATGTGCATTGTCCCACACATGAGCAGAAGTTCCTTCAGGTGAGTTTTTTTCTTCTTGCGGCTGGAAAGCCACATTCCTATCGTTCACAGGTACTCTATCATCGTCTCTCGGCTGGTCTTGGTCCCGTCAGGTAGGGCTTGGACCGAAACTCCCTTGGGTTTACAGGTTAGCCCGCCAGGATCATCGTCTTTCTTGATGTATGTTTTGGACGAGCAGTCCCCACATATCCAACGACACCAGGCAGTTCTTAACGCGGAGAAAGTTGGAAACGATCAAACAGAGTCTTACTGGGGCAGTCTTAATCATAGATATTCCTCTTTTCTTTTCTTTTAATAAGGCTTTAGATAGACAAGCTTGTTGTTAAACCTAAACCTTAATTATTATTTTATGTATATATGTACACCCCTTTCCTTTTCGTTTTTTAATGTGACGCGCTGAGCTGTATTTGAAATCTTCCTCGTGAAAAACTTAGATTGATTCATTTTACTTTGTGAAAGAAGCATTCTTTGAAATGAATAGCAAATTGTTTTAATTCATTGTATGTACACTGTAGAGGTTGCAAATATGTTTAATTAATCTAAAAATGGGAATTTTAGGCTCCCGCTATCCGAATAAGAGCTTTATTTTTGTGTTAAAACCAAGGAGTTTCTTGTATTTAGATTTGAGAGTATGATACAACTGTTACAACAACAACAGTCAGAGAAAACTAAATAAGTTTTAAAGCGAATCATAGATTACAATAAACAATTTAAAAACTTTTTCCATTTTCAGTAGTATCAAATGATCTGGAATATATTATGTAACATTATACATCCATATTCACATATCCGTGTACGTAGATTTTATAAACACATCTACAATCTACATACAAACCTTAATGAAAAATAAATTATAATTTAGAGAGTGATGATAAAATTCTTTAAAGTTTTGTTCTAGAAAGTTTTTTAATTAAAATACATATGCAACAAAAAAAATTAAAGAAAAAAAAACAACAAATTGTTTTTTATTCAACAGCGTTCCAAAAAATCTCACTGATCTAGTTCAAAAAGAGTAATAATAGTCCACCATTATTCTTTCAACTAACCAACAAAAAACATAAATATGTTGTAACGAATATCATTACAAGGGATTAGAGTCAATTTCTCAAAACCAAACAAGAAAAGCAACAACAAAATAGTCTGTTTTTATCTCTTTTAAACATTTAATCCATGGATGAAATATGTGCCATTTTAATCCTTTTAAATGTTCTTTTTTTTTTAAATAGTAGAGATATTTTATAATATGCGACTCACAAGAGACTAGTTCTTTTATACAAATAATGTAACAGCAGAAATCTTATTAGAAACTATGTAGTCCTTGATAATAACCGCTGTTCAAGGTACTTCATTCTATTGGAAGCCCCATAAATCTACCTCTTATAAATATGTAACACATATTGTTGTAGCCATAGCAGTGAGTCATAAGATCAGCTTCTTCACATCCTTGTATAGTTTAAAAAATCATTATTTCCTTAATGAAAGATGATGAGAAAGAGAGATGCTAAATATGGCTCACTACTTTTAAATATGTTAACTAGTGTTGGGGGTCGGTCTGAAAATCCTAGACCGGTCTGAGATCGTTACGATTTTTAGTGGATCGAACTAATTTAGTCATTAAAAGAGGTTCGGTTTGGATCAGTCTGAAAGAAAAATGGAATCTGGATCAGTCTTTCAAAAAAAAAAATATATATATGTATCTTTCGGTCTCATTTAAAATTCGAATAAGATCGATTCTATAGACAAATTCTTGATGATGTCAGTTGTGTTTTGAAATTGTGAGTATCGACCTAAACTAACATCATATGAAGTTAAATGTGTTCCATAAATCATAGCTGTACTAATCATCAAATCAGGATAGTGTAGAAAATCGGTTCATAAATTGGCATCTAAAAAAATCAGTCTATATTTTGAGATCTAAAAAAGTCGGGCAATATATTGAGACCAAAAAATCGGTCCAGGATTTCTGAACAATTAAATTTCGCTCAACGGTCTGAAATCATGGTCTGCACCGAAATATCAGTCTAGAAAGAGTCACTTAAGACCGAGCCGAAAATAAATTCAGGCTTAAACTGAGTCTCAACACTAGTTTATTATTACTACATGTTTTAATTCCTGGTTTGTTTGTTGTAATGCATTCATAAACGATAAAAATAATTAACTCATTTTCCCATTATGGCATAGATATGACGATAACTTGTCCTATTGGGTTACTTTTTAAAATGTTTTTCATTGTCCGTCCTTTCATATGCGGTACAGCATCAAAGACACTTACAAAAAGCAATGACTAACATATAGTTATAGGCAAAGATACTCTAAGGAAAGAGACGATAAGGATATCAAAGGAACAACAAATCATCACCTTCAATTCCGATACATAAAAACTTTCTTTGCGAGGGTCGTTTGAAAAGTCCGAGAGATTGAATTACTGGCATGTATCGATGCTATGTTTTGTTAGTAACATCTCTCCGAAGAACACACACTAACTTTCAGCTAGATTTCTTTCTGTTTGACATTCGTATGAATTGAGAAAGTGGAGTGATTTAAAAAAAATGGACCAAAATTAATTTGTTTGTTGATTAAAAATTACTTTATGAACCCCCAAACGCATCAAGAGATAAAAAGACGCTTGATAAACATAATGGGGACTCTGCACCTTCAATTAGAACAGTTTATAAGTGGTTTTATAACCTTCGGAGTGGTCATATGGACACAAGACACGCTAAACATTCTGGACATTTTATTGATGTTACTACTACAGAAATCAGTGATAAAATCCATGATATGGTGATGGATGACAGAAGAGTGAAGGTGCATGAGATCGTTAGCGATGTGGGCATCTCGAGTTGGAACCCTATTTCCATTAATTTTGCTACCAGAACTGCTGAAGTTTGAGCTGGTGCACTTTCCTGATGAAAAAGGATTATTTTGTGGGCCAATCAAGGCCGTTTTTCTTGCAGTTCGGTTTTCAAACGGTCCAATAACGATGAATAATATGCAACTGAAATAGTTTTACCCTTTCTTGGATGACTAAGTAATTATTCATATGTATTTGTATCAAATAATTATAATATTTTCCCTTCACTCTTCTCCTATGTATAGGCAGCTGATATTTTATGGTTTTATGGTACAAAAAAAACCAATAAGAACCCCAAAACAATGAGGTGGGAAAGAAGATGATAAAATCTATATAATTGTAGGGGTTGTTCCTTAATTAGTCTTCCTCCTTCCAACAAGAACATACTAATACTAATAAATACATAAGAATCCTTCGATGGAATTCAAAAGATTTTAACATGTGTTAAACATAAACCCACAATACAAAAAATCATGGCTTGAATATGATTTGGCTCTTCCGGAGAGATAGAAAGATAAGGAAGGTATTCACACAATTGGAGTAGAAAAATTGACCATTATTTTTCTATGTAAGTGTATTATAACACATTATTCTAATCTACAAAGTATGGATACAAAAAAATCCTACTCATAGAAAATGGGCACCTCATTTATTATTCCTTGTTCAACAATACAAGTAGGTACATTTGTATGTATGTAGGCAATTTGAAACAGTGTCCTCAAAGGGGGAGTAAAGTAAGAAAAATAATTCTAAAGTGAGGGAAAAAGCACATATGTAATTAAATATTCAGAGACTCTTAAATAACTTTTTAACTTTGTGAACATAAAAAGTCCTTACTGCGTAATGATGTTTGCCCAAGCCTTCAAATCTTTACTTCCCAGCCATTATCAAAATATTTTACGATCCCCCATATTTTATAAATGATTACAGGGCAAGGACTCTTAAATTAGAATCCACTTCGAGGGCTACTAGCCTCAATTCTAAAAGTTTGACAATTTTGTACTTGGCCCCATTCGAAAGAAATAACAAAAAGCTACAATTTGATGTTTGTTTTGTTTTTGTGGGATCAAAAATGTCCGTGCAACAATTAAAACAGCAGAGGGTGTGCGATTTCCTTCACGCACAAGTCGATTTCCGACAAGAAGATCTTCACTGTGGGCGCTTTTTTGAACGGGAGAAATGATCACTTCTTTGCAGAATCAAAAGGTTAAGTCAAGGAGCCCTTCAGGACCAAACGTCCAGCTCAGGTCATGGTCCACGGCGTCGTGGCGTTCGATAGAACCAGAAAGTCAACATGGACATCTACTACAAGTTCCACAGGTACCATGTCTTTTCATGGTTGAAGAGCACGTTCCCAAGAGACAACTACATGTTTACCCAATACGGCACCACGGCACACATGTCCAAGAAGATGCAGCATTTCTGCAGGGAGAAAATGGCTGACTTTTGGCCTTAATCCTCACCTGACGTGAACCCCATATACTTTGCTATTTTGTTTGTCTTGGAAGGCAATACGAACAAGACTTCTTGCCCGAATGTCAATGCCCTGTAGGCCGTGATCACGGAGGAGTGGAACAACTAGGCTTTTAAAATTTTCTAATTTTTGAGCCCTCGCCTTGTAGATGTACGTGTATTCCTGAGAGCATTTGTTTTGGGTAATTTCGGTTCGTATCCTGGGTAACATATTTTTAAATTACGGGACCTTACGGAATGAAACATTGGTACAGAGTGTCATCACTAATACCAATCTACCTCTAATATATTATATATCTCCTATTTTTGGATATATATCTTATTGATTCCTTTTTCTTTACTAGATATTATTGTATAAATATAAGTTGGTTATTGGTTTCATAAATATATATCCGATCTATGATGAATTGCACTTAGTTCCAAATACCATCAAAAACACAAATGTTACCTATTCTATATATGCTACATATACGAGTATCTAAGAGCAGCCTTGGAAAAAACAAAACAAAAATACTATTATATATATTTGGTTGTAGTAAATTTTGTTGGAAGGGGGATTCAGACGGAGAAAGGAACCAAAAACTAACCGCAAATATAATGGCATAAATATACCAGTTGTGTTCAAAAAGTAAGGTGACTTTTCAAATTTCGAAGTTAAAGTACATTTGGAATGCTCGATTTTTTCGATTTCTTTACGTTAGTACTACTGTTTCAGCTATATAGTATGTTTAGTTTGTTTGTAAGAGGCATGCCTGATTGAATTATTTTGCGAGTTTGACGATTTTTTGCTATTGAAAAACATGGATAAATAATTTGCAATTAAATGTTGTTTGAAAAATGAAATTAAGTGCTCCAAAACACTTGAAATGTTGACAATGGTATTTGGTGAAACTGTTCTGAGTAAAAAAAAAAATGTTTAGAAGTTGTACAGGTTCTTAATTTTCCATAAATCTGGGCTCTGTACGCCCAAGCACGTCTACGATATGGTTGTACGGTCAATAAAGAGTATCATCTGGAATTATGCACCACTTACGATAATCAATAGGAAGAAAACGTCCGGAATTGGGAAAAACAGTTCATGACATTTGGATCACGAAAATTCCATCTTTGCTTGAAAAAGATTTTTTGCCCCAAAAACAAGACCACAATCATGCCTCAGCCTCCATATTCACTGGATTTGGCCCTTGTGACTTTTTCTTGTTCCCAAAACTCAAGAGACCATTGAAAGGACGGAGATTTGCAACGATTGAGGAGATACAGACTGCATCACTGAAAGAGCTCAAGGCTATACCGAAAAATGCTTATGAAAAGTGCTTCGAGGATTGGAAAAGGCGATGGCACAAGTGTATTGGCTCTGGGAGGGACTACTTTGAAGGGGACATCATAAATATTGGATAAATAAAAGAATATTTTTTACTAAAAAAACACAAAGTCACTATACTTTTTGAACCCACCTCATATATATTAGAATTGTAACATATTAAAGCTAAAAAAAACTACTTAAAATATCTTGAATAGCAAAAACAATTAACGGCTCAAATAGTTTTAGTAAAAGGATCATAATTTCTTTTACATACCCATGAACATATGTATTACTACACAAATACTGAAATTGTTAATTTATGTCGTGTGTTTACAACACATCGTATATTTATAGGCAAAAATACCTCCTAATTCCTAGGCTTTGATCTAAGCCTCATCCCAAATAACTAAAATCCCACGTATACATATATATGTATGTCGTGCGTCTACATAAAATTAATCTTGAATGACAATAAAGAAAAGGAGAAAGTCCAATATATCTTTTCACTTCATTTCGATGTAGATTAGAGCGGTTTGATTTCCAACTTTTTTCGAATTTCGAATAACGCTAGGGCGGAAAAGTTGGCATATGATATGAAAATGACCTATGCAAAGTTGATTAGTAAAAAAACCAAAAAAAAAAAACCATCCTAATATACATTGAAAATACATATCAATATTTCTTAGACATATTTTAGTCAATTATAGGTAAATTTGTCAAATTTGTGGGATGAGTTAATATTCCCTATAATTTTATCTATAGTTGAATACCTTTATTTGATTGAAGGGACCTATAGTGGCCCCAATATGGGATATTATTTTTCTATAGTCTCGATCAATTTTGCTTACATTAAGAGTACAATTTTAGCGTCTCCAGAAGATTAATATCCATAATTTGTTGAAAGATTTTAATGATGATTCGTGTAAGGATACAAATGTATCATATACAAAACTCAATTTTGAGGAAAATAATTATAACTTGCTTTTGTGTTGACTGATCCTAAATAAAGACATTATACATATTCATCCCATTCCTAAACAACAAATGAATTGCCCTTAAGGACATCCTATATATAATTTGTGTTGTCTTCTAAGCAAAAAGCCCCCTAAACTTTCTCCATTCCTCTTTGTTTCATCCATTTCCTTTAAAATAAAAAGGAAGATACGAGTGCCCAAAGGCACCTTTCTTCCCATAAAAGAATTATTATCTTGTTGGTACTATGTAATTCTATCCAACATAACCACCACCACTTGTTCCTAATTCTTCTATGTCATCCTTTGATAACTACTTATATGTACCTATATAAAGTCTCACCTTGAATTAATATATAATAATAACATGTTATCTTGTTTTTTCAGAACAAATTAAGACATTTTCTTCACAACATTATTTTCGAGTCTTGTCAGAATGAACAATTGCCAAAAGAATAATATAAATAAAAGAAGGATGTGATAATTGATGAGTTAAAACACAATACTTGGGGAGAAGGAGAAAAAAGCAATAGCCCTGAATCAATTATGCATTATAATAAACAATTAACCGTTCATCTCCTACAAATGTACATTCAAGTTGCAGGAAAATTGTGCTTTTTCGGACTCATTGCTTGTTGCATATAGCTTTGAAGTAGGTCTATATTACTGTTGTTAGTATTTATCAATATTTTCGTTGGGCGGAACGGGGCTAGATTATAAATTTGATTCCTTTTTTGAAAAATAATTTTCATTTTAGGGTTATTCAGAAATTTGAGGGATTACTTCATATGCAGACATGGGGGAGGGGGTATCCCCAATCGAGTATCGGAGTCGGAAAAAATGGACATCGCTCGTCATTTTTATAATTACACCTAAAATAATATAGGTCTTTAGACAAAAATTCAGGGTGTCCACGATAAATTGTAACTACTTTAAACTTCATCCAGATCCATAATGTGGATATTCGGGGTTAAATCATACTAATATAAAAGGTTGCGTGAACAATACACTATAACTTCCACCACAATTGTTTTGACAACAAACAATAGTCATCATGGAAAAAGTAAGGAGAGACACCATCCTCGAATTGGCTCGCGCGGGACACAATCCCTCTACTATCTACAAGCTTCTTAACTACCCCAAGACCACGGTGTACCGGGTCTTCAATGCCTGGGAGGTTGAGGGGAAGGTCTGCCACAAGGCCCACAACATGAGAAGTGACCGAATCTGCACTCCCCGCTTCCTTGAAGGCCTCCAGAAGTCCATCAAGGCTTCGCCGGGGACTTCCTTGTCCAGGTTGGCCAAGAACCGTGGAGTGAGCAAGCAGCTGGTCTCCAAGGCTGTGAATGAGGACCTCGGGTACAGGTCATACCGAATGGCCAAACAACACATCCTCACTGCATTCATGAAGGCCACCAGGCTCACCAACTGTAAGCGTGTCAATGAACTGAAGGGCCATGGAGGAAGAATCATCTTCTTCTCCGACGAGAAGAACTGGACAGTCGACAGAAGCTACAACGTCCAGAATGACAGGTGGCTTGCCAAGGAGAGAGAAGAGGTCCCTGCGGTCTTCAGCACAAAGTTTCCGGCCTCCGTGATGACCCTGGGTGTCATCTGCAGCACCGGTGAGGTGATGCCTCCTTTCTTCTTCAATCCCAAGGAAAGGGTTAACGCGATAAGGTACTGCGAAGTCATGGAGGAGTTCGTCATCCCCTGGATGAAGGATACGGCCGCTGGGAGGGAGTTCATATTCCAACAAGGCTCAGCGCCCGCACAACTCGCCATGAGGACCACTAACCTCTTCAACTCCCACGACATCACTTTCTGGGATCGCAACACCTGGCCCTCCAACTCACCCGACCTCAATCCGTGTGATTACTACTGGTAGGGGAAGTTGGAGAGGGAAGTGTGCAAAGTCAGCCACAAGAGCATCGCGGCCCTGAAGGGCTCCATTACGAGGGAGTGGAATGCTGTCGATTCCGTGGAAGTTATCAGGGCATGCAAATCCTTTAGGGGCAGGATGGAAAAGATGGTGGCTGCTGAGGGAGGACATGTTGAATAAATTTATTGTTTAATATCATGTCTAACCTTTTCATATTAACAAATACACTCCAAATTCCATTTTTATCAAGCAGGTTGAATTTTAAGATAGTTCCAATTTATCGTGGACACCCTGTATATACCTTTTTTCAGAAAATGACATATTAGATTAAATAGAAATGTAACTTTCAAAAAACGTCATTAAACTAAATATTGACACCGTCTAGGAAAAGGGATTTCAAAAAGTTCATGCAATTAAACATGTACCACATTACTTATTTAATAAAAATGGAAAAATGAAAAGGCCACTCTCATATCCGAGTCGGAAAAAGTGAGATGTCAGTTGGACAATTTGGTAGTGTACCGTTTTAAATGTGTTAGCGTCTCGGTAGCACTTTAGTATAGATATATCAAACAGCACTATTTTGGACTTACGGTAATGGAAACGCACATATCCCTAGCAACTTGTTTTTCTCCTTAAATGAGTCAATTATAGTTTTATCGATTCTTTAACATCATTACTTATAATAATAATAATAATTGAAGGTGTGAAGAACCCTTGTACTTACAGTAGAACATCGTGCCCTTCATTTGACGAGAAATGAGGTTAATTGCTCAAATTATAGAAAGCTCTTTTTCTAAACATACATTTATCATGTTTTTTCCCCAAGACATTTATCTAACTATGTACATCTGCAAATGTCATCAATGTTGGATGGGATGACAAACTGAAGGCTGGCAATTAAAAGAATGCTACAAGTACATACATCTTGTTGTCCCATAGTGAGCTACACTATCCACATCAGGAACACGAAGATGCATGAGAAATAATTTCCAATTTAAGGCCATGACTCAGCTAAATCTCTTATCAATTAAGGATAAAAAAAAAAGTAGTGAGCATGTCTAAGTGAAAACTTATAATATGTTATACATACATTGCATAAAAAAAGACTCGACTCAGGCAACTGTAATAAAGATAAAGATAGGTATGTACGGATACTAATTTTTGAGCTGGTTCCGATACCATTTTAATGGACTATTCCGATACCGAGTCCTACATATGTATAAATGAATTTGATAAACATTCAACAAAATTGTCTTTTTTTAAAATGTTTACCTTTTTATTAATTACGGATAGGAAAAAAAACAACAACACATAAATTGATCAATCATAATTAGTTGTAAATAGGTTTAAATTTAAAAAAGTTAATTACTCTCCGTGCTCAGGAGTATGTCCATTAACTTCTTGTTGGCTCATATTAAGAACTTTGACTCCTCACCTTTCTTAGATATTAAAAGTCGGCCTCTGATCTAATTTCAACTACCTCACTTCTGGGGGAAAAAAAAGAAGAAGAATACTTGCGATACTAACAAAAGGTATTTTTTAGTATTTTACTGGTTCGCCCTACATGAGATCAAATGGTCTTGAATTGTCTCCAGTTCCTAACTATGTTTTTATGCTTGCCATAGGAATTGAAATATGTATAAACCAGTGATCAAGTCCGGAGTTGTGTCTTGTTTGATGGACTCAGAGCGGATACTGATGATTCGAACTTGACTCAGAAAATATGAAATCGACTGCATTTCTGTTATAAATAATATTATTCAACAAATATACAAGAAAGAAATATTTAGTGAAAAAGTTACTCAATGGTTTCAGAGTTAAGGGCTGAGCCCAACTCTTACCGTTACGGACTTTTTGAACAAGACATGATCCAATTCAAAGGTATGCAGGACTAGAAACGTGGTTATTTATAAGTGATTACTTTTAATAAATTTCCTGCACAGACCTGCAAATTTGTATAATTTTTGTCTGTAATTTATCGTCTAGTCTAGCTATTTTATTAATTTGTAATCGTAATTTTGTCTTCAAAAATGACCTCAAATAAGTCAAATTGTCCATAGGGATCGGTGGAATCGGCATTACTAAGCGGATTCCGATACATCAGTAGACACCTACTTTGTGTTAATTTCTACCTACAAGCAATTGATTACATTCCATACATATAGGATATATTTATATATATGCATGTAGGTTAAGTCAGGCCATTAATCACCTCCCCTCCACCTGAAAGATAGATTCTGATTTTTAATCAATATATTTATAGGTACACAATGTATGCATGTTATTTGCCAATTTTATAAAATATATTTAATCTAATTTAATTAAACACATTCCCAATTGTAAAAATATGTTCAATCTTTGTGTGTACAAACATTCTTTTAAAAATCAATCTATGTACATATATATTAGTGATGCAATGGAGTCCTATATTTCAAATTTAGAGATTCGTAATTAATACAGATTTTTTCTTAATGGAGGAAAAATTATGTTTCTACTTTATGCATTTTTGGAAAATATTACGAGGGACGTTTGAAAAGTACATACAAAGTCCGAGAGATGGGACTAGTGGCGCGTATTGAGGTTATTTTTAGTTAGAAGCATCTCTTGGAAGAGTACGCACTAACTTTCAGGAGATCGATCTATTTCTTTCTGTTTGGCAATCACTTAAATCGAGGATGTGGAGTGATTTTGTAAAAAATGGACGAAAAAGAATTTCGTGCGTTGACTAAACATTACATTACACAGGTATGCTGAACGATTTGGTTGCCCCCTTGAGGTTACTACTCCAGAAATCATTCATATAATCCTATCTGTGGTAATGGATGACAGAAGAGTGAGGGTAGATGAGATTGTTGGTGCTGTTGGCTTCTCGAGTTGGAACTACCAGATGATTTCGGAGCTTTTTTCTGTTTATTTTCAGATGGAAGGTTGCGTAATACAATAAAGTATGTTTGTAAAGGAATTATCTTCCTATTCTTTAAGGTGTAACATACTTTGGATACAAAATATCACTATGTATAAGTCACACACAAAAATATCAACATTTTAATTATTTTTTTTCACATTCAATTTATAGACAGAGGAAATAGTCAATAATAAATATATAATTTATTAATGGATATGCACCTCCGTCATTATTCTTACCATTTATTATTTATGAGACATTCCAAAAAAAAAAAACCATCAAAAGGACCTTTACGACCTCTTACAGTATACATACATGTATTTGTCATCAAGTTTTACGGGTTCCTTTTTTATTTTTTTTTTAAAAAGTCATAAAAAGAGCCCCTTTTTTTCCTATTATATAATTTTTTTTAAAGAAAAAGGCATTAAAAACATCTTCAAAGGTTTCAGAAATAATATTTTATTTCTTAAACTGTAAAAAAGTGATAAGACACTCAAAATTCATACTCCTTCTGATAAACAAATCCTCCTTCAAATATATGCAGATGCTCTATCTGTAATTTTATATTGGATATGTGGTCTATCAAGACAAAAGCAAGCTAGAAATAATTTTACTCAAAAATTGAGCGTGAGTAACGTTTTATCCTTAATTTATATCAACAAATTATATTTGAAAGGACCATACGGGGTCAATATATGTTACGTAAATCAAATAAAGGTTCTAAACTATAGTTCAAACATATGTCTACTAAATATTAAACTGTATGTATACGAGGTTGATAAAAAAAACCCCTTATTTTCTCATTCCTAATTCATTTCTTAATTGATTCTCAAATTATTTTTATTAGTATGTTAGTACACATTTTCTCAACGTTTGCATTGTTAATTTGTTCATGTAAAATTGTTTATAAAAATTAAGAATATAAACATTGAATCAAATTAAAATTGAATTAGTAATTATAAAATATCGGCTTCTTTTTATTCTATATCTTTGGATGTTGACGTATCACTTTTGTATTTATAAATAGTGTAAGCGTCAGCAAACGAATTAATAATGTTGAAAGGTCAGCATCATTCAATTTTCATTGAATTTATGGATATTCGCTTCACTCTAAATGTATTTGTGAAACTAAATGAAGCCATTATAATCCAATAACAAGAATATACTGTACAACAAATGAAAACCATTATCAAATTTTGTTAGAAAGCACACAATTGTTTTTTTCTATGTATAGCGCCTCGAACGTTGCTAGGCAATAGTAAATTAGGTTTAAAAAAATATATATAATACAATCATAGAGTTGACAATACTAAGCATTTTTTGGCGTGCGAATTTTGTTGTTGTTGGCAACCTGAATCAGTGGTCACACTCGTAGGGAATTTCAAGATTTTGTAGGGATACATGAAATTATTGAAGGTAAATTATTTCTTTCTTTTTTTAAAACTTTTTTTCTAAAAGGAAGTTTTTTTTTTTTACTATTTAGTTTTTAGCAACAGTACAAAACCTCGCAAGGTAAAAATTCGTTATGACGTTATATACAGTTTTTTTTTTTACTTACAAAAAATATTTACGATTTGCAACCCTATAAATACCTATTAAGGATGAGTTTCTGATAATGTTTTTCTCGAACCGAGTAGGCACCGAAAGAAAAGGGTATTTTAATACCCTCAAGTAATCTCTAACTATATAGCTATTTATTATATAAATGCAACTAAAAAATGCATTTAAGTTACTCATGAGTAATGAACAAAGGCGCCGAAACAGGTTGACCCTCACTTTTTCAAAGATAATAGCAATGAAAAAATGCGTGAGTATGTGGTCATCAATATATAAAATTAGATTTTTTTTAGCTACCGGTCATGAGGGAGGATACTGGAAACAAATAATTTATAAATCTATGTGACATGATCATTTTCAAGAAAGACGATGACGTCACAAAACTATGAACTTCTTTGTTTGCTCAGGGATCAAAAGTAAATAAGTATTCCTACAAAAAGTGAAATAAGACATATTACGGGTATTCCTCAATAAATGAAGATCCGATTACTTTTCAAACCCATCCCAAATATATAATAGTACACATGTAGATTAATTTGTTTAATCAATTAAGGGCTCCTTTTAAAGCCTTAACCCGTATTTAAGAGTGAAAGATTACAGTTTAATACATAATAGTTGTAATCATGAATCAGTTATTGTTATATGTAGTGAGTATAATGCAAAGCATGTTTTATAAATTTAGAAGCACAAATACCCAACTAACGGACGATTTTCAATAGTATGAATATCGAATTGTTTTGAATGTATATTTTTTTATATAAAAAGATATATTATATGACTTAAATAAAGTTTTACGTCTCTACAAATATACATAAATATAAATGAAGGTATCCTTTTAAAGTCAACCTAATTGTATGTATTTTCGATGCATAACCTCCGTAGAACATTTAAAAGAGGAATTCGTCGACGTCAACAACAGGAAATCAAGTCACACAACAATCATAAATGACATTTTTCCTCATAATCTACAAAGATAAGTTCACATCTAAAGAGACCTTCATTTGAACTACATATAACAATAACAAAAAAAATGATAATGGTTCTAACAGTAGGAGAAGATGAACGAAGGTCAATCCTTGTACCTCCTCCTCATTCTAATCATCATCTGGTGTGTTGTATTTAATTTGCATCTCAAGGAAGGAAGTTATAATCATAAATAAGTAGTACATAGAAGGTTTGGGGTTTGTTTTGACTACTCTAGACCGGTCTGACACAGTTATGCATTTATAAAGGCTGAACTAACTCTGCCCTTTAAAGATGTTTTGTATGGACGATTTATGGATGAATTGTTGAAGTTTTAAAATTGTGAACAACGACCTAAAACGACGTTTTATGAAGTTAGAAGTGTTGCATAAAACAGTGGTTCTCAAATAGGGATACGCATAGCCCTTGGGGTACTAGAGATTTTATAACTGGTAAATAAGTCAGGGTCGTGGGCATGAGGTGGGGGTAGGGCCTGTATCCCCCGCCCACAATAGAAAATTAAGGAAGTTTTGTTTTTTTTAGGAAATATAATGTTTGATTTTTTTTTTTTTCAAAAAATTAAATATTTTAAATTTAAATTCAAAAAATTTAATTTTTTGTGAACAGCTGTGGATTTTGAATTTTTTTTCCCAGAGAAAAATAGATTTTTTGAGAATAGAAATAGACTTTTTAATTTTTTTCAAAAAATTAAATTTTTTGTGCATAGCCAACTATTTTTAAACTTTTTTTTTCCAAAAAAGTTTTATTTTTTAAGAATAACTATGGATTTTTGAAATTTAAAAAATAAAAAAAAAAAATTTAATTTGTGAATTTTTTTTCCAAAATATTCCAATTTTTGGATTTTTTTCAAAATTTCCAAAAACGAAGGCCTTTTTTCTAAAATATAAGCCTGCAGACCCCCCTGTGACTGAAGCTGAAAATGTTTTGTGCTGCTTAGGGGGTACTTGAGTTAAATAAATATTTTACAGGTGGTACATTACTAAATAAAGGTTGACAATCCTGACATAAATCATATTTGTAGGCACTATTAATCAGAAGTAGGGAGAAAATCGTTGTATATATTAAGACCATAAAATTGATAAATTGTGGTCTACGCTCTAAACAGAAATATCAGTCAAAATCGGTCTAGAAAAATAATGTAAGACAGAACTGGAAGATGATTCGTTATTGAATCGAGTCTCAACACTAGTACATAAAAGGTGTGTTCAAAAAGTAAGGTGCCTCTTCAAATTTCGAGGCAACCTACATTTGGTATGCTCGATTTTTTTAAATTTTTGTGTTGGTACACTCCCCACAAACATATATTTAGTGTTCCAGTGATATTCGTCATATGACTAGTTTGATTGTGAGGGGCATAAACGTTTGCAGTATTTGCCGTGTTCGGAGACATTTTGCAATGGAAAAACATAGATGAAAGAATTTGTATTAAATTTTGTGTAAAACAGGATAGTAAGTGCTCCAAAACACTTGAAATGTTGACGATGGCAAACGGTGAAACTGTTTACATGTGGTAAAAATTCTTCCAAAATGGCTGGGAAGATTCGATCAAATGTCAACTTTTTTTTGTGGGGTTTTTTTGGCGACCGTGGCGTAGTGCATGAGGAGTCCTTAGCATATGGGCGTACGGTCAATAAAGAGTATTTATTATCTTGAAGTTATGCCTCACTTGCGAGAAGAAATACGAAGAAAACTTCCGGAATTGTAGCAAAAACAATTCATTATTTTTGCACCACGAAAATACCCCTTTGATTATGAATCATGCTTGAGCCACCATATTCACCAGATTTGGCCCCATGTAACTTTTTCGTGTTCCCAAAACTGAAGAGACCTTTAAAAGGATGGAGATTTGCAACTCATATATCATATATGGCTCTAGTCATTTCTTTTAATAAAAAAACAACCAAGTTTTTGCGTGTAGGATATGTATTAGGAATTAGTCATGGTATCTCCTATGGGTAAGCCTTATTTTTAAATGGGCGTTTAATGATGAAGAATGATGATAAATGACTAGAAATGAGGAAAGAAAGGATGATGGTCCATGTTCTCTTATACGAACAATATGACAGGTTCAAATAGATTGATATCATCCTCAATGCTCTTGTTATCATTTTATTCTTCATACGGCATTACCAAACCAAAACACATCACAATCCTCATTGTATCCTTCAATCTTTTCTCCAAAAGGTAAATCACCAAAATTAACTGGTAGTTAGCCAATGTCGTTAGTCTCTACAAATGTTGGATTATTCTGTAAATTATTATGGCAAAAAAATACTTCTTTTTAATCAACTTTTCTATGAGATATTGGATTAAAAAAAACAATAATGTAATAATGCTTCAGTGTCTGTTTTCCCTGTATTCCTTCTAACTTAGATCAAAAATCAAAAGTAACTCATTCAGGATACATTTAAGATATTGAAATGTTCAGTACAAGGGGATCAGTTACAAGTGTTGTCGTCATACGAGGGTGATCATTTGAAAAGTCCAAGAGATGGCAGTACGTTCGCACATCAATTTAGTTAGTAGCATCTCTGGGAAGAACACACGCCCACTTTCAGACAGATCGTATGTTGATTAAACATTACTTTATGACAGGAAAAACGCCTCAGGGGAATAAAAAGAAGATTGAAAGTATTATGGGGACTCTGCACTTTCGATTAGAGCCATTTATATCATATGGGCACAAGTGACGTTGAAATGTTCTGGACATCCTTTGATAAGTTATATTTAAAAAAAAAAAATCAAATATAACTTTTTTTAAAGGAAAATTTTAAAAATCAATAGCCATTTGTATTACTAAAAAATAACTTTTTTTGGAAAACAATTTAAATAATTGAATTATATGTCAAATATTCATTTAAAAAATAATAATAAATAGCAAAAATTCCTTAATTTGAGGGGGGGCTACACTTCCTCCAGCCCACCCTTTGTACTTTTCATAACGTTTTTAAACTATAGCTAAAATTATCGGGTATCTTAACTCATCCCACAACTTTGAATACCCAGCCAATGATTGACCCAAATATTCCCATGAAATATTGGGATGTAGCCTGTCGGTATATATTTATGAAGAGTAAAAAAAATCAATTCGGATTGTATTTTTCCTTGCTTTTTATTCGATATTGCTTCTATGTTAACACGCCACATATATTTCATAGAAGAATTGAAAGAAAGAATCCAAGCTCACATACCACTTTATTCCACTCAAAGTAATTAAAATGTAGAATATTTATTAGAAAACATTACGCATTCGTAACCTACATCCATAAGAGGTGAAGAGCCTTTACATGTATGTATATACGAAGTCAAAAAAAAATGTGCTTAAGGAAACTTTTAAATTAATTAAAAAATAAAATTCCTTAAGGTACAACTTCCTTCATCTTTGAAGTCTTAATTATTTCCGTCGTTCCTGACAACATCAATATACTAAGAATTTTAATGTATGAATGTGGACATTCTCATGCATGTAATTAGGTTAAGGCCACAAAACCTATATTTATGAACTTTTAAGAAATGACAGAAAAAGAGAGAAAAACAAGCTTTAATTATTTTGATCGAAATTGAGTGTGGATAAGTAGTGTTGTGTCAGTGCAGTATTTTTTTTTTTTTTTTTTTTTTTTTGGGGGGGGGGGACATGGTTTTGGAATTGCTTTTGAAAAAATCAAAAAATTCAATTACATATATTAATTTATTTGAAAAAAAAAAATCAAATATTATATTTTTCTAAAAAAATGGAAAAATATCTACTACTATTCCCAAAAAATTTAATTTTTTTGAAAAAAAGAAAAATTAAATAAAAAATTTAAATAACAAATATTGATTTATTCACAATTCGAAAAATTAAATAATAAATATTAATTTATTAAAAAAAAATCAAATTTTTTCGAAAAAAAAAATCTAGAATTATTCACAAAAAGTTTCACAAAATCCATACCAATTCTCAAAAAAATTCAAATATTAAATTTTTTCTAAAAAAATCTACAACTACTCACAAAAAATTAAATTTTTTTGAAAAAAAATCGAAAAATTAAATAATAAATATTAATTTATTAAACAAAAAATCAAATTTTTTCGAAAAAAAAAAAAAATCTAGAATTATTCACAAAATCTATACCCATTCTCAAAAAAATTCAAATATTAATTTTTCTTCAATTAATCCATAAGTTCTCACAAAAAATTCAAAAATACACAGTAGTTCATTAAAAAATATTTTTTTCGGAAAGAAAATAATTATCAAATATTAAATTTTTTTGGAAAAATTTCAAAAATCCATAGTTAACCACTGAAAATTAAATTTTTTGGAAAAAAAATGTGAAAAATTAAATTAAATTTCTTGAAAAAAATTTTAAATATTTAATTTCCTAGTAAAAGGGAAAAAAATCCTTAATTTGGGGGGTCTATAGTCCCTTCAGCCCACTCCCAGCGGACGCCCCTGCTGTCCTATCAGGCTTCGGGACTGGCCTTTCAAAATGATGGTCCTTTGGTATGTTAGTACTAGTGCTAATTAAAAAAAAAAAAGTTTTAGTTGAGAGACGTTATCAAAGAATGAACTTTTAAAGTTCTTAGGACTGATATGCAGAACTGAACTGGACCATACCCAGACTGAACTCGAGGGGACTCTAGTCGTAAATATGGACTGACACACCACTATGGGATACATTTCTATCATTTCACGAATTATTCTCAATTTCTAACCCATTGGAAGTGACCCAAAGTACACAAATTGTACGCAAAAAGCAAAAATTCATCGTCACAATAGGAGAAAAAAAGGGAAATTGGACAGATTTGATATATTTGAAGGGGACATATCGGGGCCAATTTAAGTACCTTAAATCAAATAAACGTTTTAAACTATAGTTAAAATTCTTGAGTATCTTAACTCATCCCAGAAATTTGAACACAAATTGACTCAAAGATGTCAATAAAATATATGACTGTAAGTTTATATGAAGCACATAATCGATCCAGATTTGATCTCTTTTTATATTTTTGTTCAGATTGTTTTTAACTTGACACCCCATGAACAATAATTTATTGAGTTTGGGAAAGGCGCAAAATCTTCAATCCCACCTTGTTTCCCATCTTCTTCTCCCTTTCTCTCCATAAATTACAATGAATGTATGAGCCTACCTAACAAAGCAACAACGTATGTCGAAGGAATACATAGTAAGGAGTAAGCTTGTAACACGTGTAAAGTATGAACCTTCGGGTTAAATACATACAAACAATCATAAATTATAAGTCTCATTTAATACTAATATTAAAATGGAGTTAGGGAAAACAAAGTTTTTATATTATTTTATACACTTTAACGACTTAATTCATTAATTTCCCTCTATTTTTCACTTTTTATTTCAACATCAAAAAACACTACTCTAAGTAGTTTCAACTGAAGAGACTAAATCCTCAGTATTTACGTAATCTCGATCAAAAAATAAAGCATACAAATACCCTTCTATTTATACAGACTTATGTATTTTTGTTTTAAAATACTATGAACAATGGTTTTAATAAAATAGCTCATGTTCCTGGTTTATTCTACAAAAAATTACATAACCCTGTCCAAAACGTTGACTTGTATAAAATTACATTAGACGAATTTTAATCAAAAGACGTAATAACAATGAACTGCGCAAGAGAGAAAAATAGCGCATCAACAGAATTTTAGACGAATCAGAATTAGAGATAAGAAACAACATTCTGGATTTCACTAGGGACGTGAAAATTGTCAAAATCCTCGTGAGCATATAATTAAATAACGTATAAGTTGCAATTTGCAAGATATTAGTGTTATCATTAATTGAAAATTCATACCAATTAGTAGGATTGTAAATCCTAAGCCTTTTTTTTAGAGTGCGATGATGAAATTATCTAACGCACTAATCATTATTCTTCATTCTTAAGGAGAAAACATCTACATATAAAGTGTTACAACGAGCGTGTACGCTCATTAATGACAAAGAGTAACCCTGAGGAGTTAAAAGTATAAGTCCTTGTTGTACTCAGGTAGGAATTACTCTCTTTTCGATCCTCATTTCTACTCTTTGTCCATGCATTATACAGAGAAGGACTTGTGTTTTTCCCCTTCATCTTACAGCTGTTTGCAGCTAATTTAATGAAACTTCATGAGAATTAAGTGTCTCTTCTCTCAAACATTCTGCAATTTTCGGTTTTGTACTTTTTTTACACACCAAAAATGCTTACAATTTACAACCCTACGTAGACACGAGTAAGGCCCATTATAGTAGGTGATGAAAATCCGGTGTGTTTTTTTAGCTGGCCCGTTTTTTTGAATTGGTAATGTGACGAATGAATTTTCTTTTCCTTAGCAGTTGTGAATTATTTAATTCCTGCCTTGTGAACATTATAATGAAAACCTGTTTGACCATTCCTGTGTGCTCATAAAATACGGAGTGTAACCCTGAGAATTTGTTGCGGAGTTATTTTTGCGAGTAATTCTAGCAAATGTTTATATACTATTCTCCTTCTTCCCTTGTCACAGCTGATGGTAGCTGATCTAATGAAATGTCATGAGAATTATTGTTTCTCTCCTCCAAGACATTTCTCAAATTGTCAGGGTTACCATGTTGATTTTCTGGTTCTTTTTTCTTAATATACCCATTCTACACTGGATTTTATCGTTAATTATAGTTTTCATAGTGATTTCTGTAGCAGATTTATAAAAAGTTGCCAAATTATAACTTTCTTTTTATAAATTGCACTCACGAAGATTTAGACAATTTTTATATCCCTGTTTAGGGTCAGCCTTTTTAGTAAGAAGAGATTTTACAACATATATATACGTAATTGGATTAAAAGAGATTAATAAAGATGTTTTTCATTACTTTTAAAGCTTAAATGCATTAACCACTTAATGGCTAACAACATCCATGATAATAATAAATACCTTGAAACAAAAATTAAAATAAAAACAAGAATTTCCTGAATGGAGTGCATTTAAAGCAAAAATAAAAATATAATGTCTCATAATAAAAAATAAAAAAACACACACATTACAATTACTAATGCCATTAAGAACGAAAAAACGATATTCTACATAATTTTTTACAAATATGCTAATTGTCATATTCATTTACTCTTCGCAAAAATATGTAAAATCAAGGTTTACCTTATCCAAATTTATACATAACAAACTTTTTTTTCTATTTAATCTGATGTGTTTTTCTGTGATATTTTGTTACAGATCGTAGTTTGAAACCGCGGACGGAACGGCTAATGTATATACAAGGGTCGTTTGAAAAGTTCGAAAGATGGAACTTCTGGTACGTATCGAGGTTATGTTTAGTTAGTGGCATCTGTTGGGAGAGCACGCAGCAAATTTCATCTAGATCTTTCGATTTTGTCATTCGTATGAATCGAGGAAGTGGAGGTATTTTTAAAAAAATGGACGAAAAAGACGTTCGTGTGTTGATTAAAAATTACTCTATGAAAGGCAAAAGAACTCAGGAGATTAAGAAGGAGCTTTATAATTATAATGGGGACCCTGCACCTTCGATTAAAACAGTTTATCAGTGGGCACCTCAAATTGGAACCGTATTTCTATTAATTTTGCAATCACAACTACTGAGGTGTGAGCTGGTACATTGTCGTCTGATGGAAAATGACTTTTTTGAGTGTCAGTCGGTTATTTTTTTCTTGCAGCTATGTTTTCAAACGGTCCAATAACGATGAATAATAGCACCCACCTCTAATAGTTTTACCCTTTTCTAGATAGTCGATATTACTTGCGAATCTAAAAGAGAGTACCCATAATCTTTCTGTCCGATTCCTCGATTCAAAGGAATACCAAACGTTAAGAAATATAAATCGATCTGGCTGAAAATTGGTGTGAGTTCTTCCAAGAGATGCTACTAACTAAAACATAACCTCGATATGGTCCAGTAGTGCCATTTCTCAGACTTTTCAAACGACCCTCGTATCTATGTATGTTATTTTATGAGGATTACTCATTACGCTCAGCTATTCGACCGTCTAACTCTTTTGGCAAATTTTAAATACTATTAGTATAATGTAGTGTTTATATAAAATACAGACATAGACTTTTGCATTATCATCAAATTCCATTGGCAATGGGAATATTATATTAATTGAGTGAAGAGTGCAAAAATTTGATGGGCACATTTAGATGCACATATTATTGTCTTATATATAAAATAATAATAAGAGCAAAATTCGTCATTGAAAATGAGTAGAGCCTTGCTACAAAATATATGTATATACGTACATATATATACCCTGATAGTAATCAAAGTCCTCATATCAAACTAAAAAAAAATATATATATATATATTTTCGAATGTCAGATACGGGCAAAATATATATGGTATGTACAAATTTATAATAAATACAGATAGATATCAAAAATAAAATAAAAAACTACAGAAATTGGGTGTTGATATACAGATATATCCTCATGACGATGGAGGAGAATTAAATAAGTATAAAAATATATCTTCATAGTAAATATTATGAAAGATGAAACTTTAATTTTTTATAATATATATATTTTTCTTTTTGAAAAAACTGATGTGTTGTAATTTTTCTTTCTTTCTCCAAATATTTATATTAAGATTCATTAAAAGTCAAAATATTTACAATTGTACATAATATCTACAGAAACAAGGGAATCCATATAAGAAAAATCTTTTTTTTTTGGGCTGTTTTGAAAACTAATAATAAAATAAATATGGGTATATTTCGTATAAAATAGATATATCAATTTGATACATATTTATTTAACAAATGTATTATGTGTTTTGAAGTCTGTTGTCGATCATGAAGATTTTAAAAAGTATTCATTTTTTTTTTTACAAAAAAACAACAGAACAATGATAGTTTCAAATATACAAATTAGAAAGAAAAACATAGGCACACTCGTTAAGGCCTTAAACCAGTAGCATAGTGACAGACTCCATCAAAATTCTTGTAAATCGTAAGCCTTTTTGGTATGTAAAAAAAGAAACCGAAATTCAATATAGTACCCCTAACCAGGGGCGTCCACAGGAATGTATTATTTTCGGGGTTTTTATGAGTACACACAAACGATCATTCAAGTTTTGAATATAATTGAAACTATTTAGGAAAGGATGTTCACTACTCAGGAATTAAATAATAATTACAATTGCGAAGGAAAAGAGAATTCATTTCTTAGACAACCAATTCCAAAAAAAAAATAAAAAAAGGCAAGATAAAAAATACACTGGATTTTCATCACTGAAAATTATCCACAAAGACAGTAAGGTTCATGATTAACTAATACTACTATAAAATACCACCTATGCATGTAGTATGTATCAAAGGGATACGCCAATTACATTCATCGGAAGAATAATTTAAAAATATGTACATATATTCAAATTTTTTAATTAATGCACTGATTTTGTATATATTTATTTTACTGTGTGGGTCGTTTTTTTATGGCTTAGATACTCTCTCACTTGGGATTATGAATTATAATATTCATTTTTATACAAAATGTTCATCTTTAGCCATTCGTCTGACTAAAAGAACAATAATTATTATCATTAATGAAACACAGTTTTATGCATACTCAAAAAGTATTTTAAAGTAAAGTTAGAGACCTTTTAACTCCTGAACTGAGATTTTCAACTAATTTTGGGCCTTCTTTAGGTTTTTGGATGTATGAAGGGTAACTTTACCCGATAAAAGTAACAGCTTTGAGACCGTCTAACCTCAGTTCTAAAAATCTGACAATTTTGTTCTTGACGTCATTCGAAAGAAATGACAAAAAGCTACAATTTGATGTTTGATTTCTTTCTGTGTGATCAAAAATGTCCGAGCAACAAGCAAAACGGGAGAGGATCTACGATTTCCTCCACGTGCAAGTCCATCTCTGACAAGAAGATCTTCACAGTGGACGCTGTTCTCAACAGGAGAAATGATCGCTTCTTGAGTGAATCAAAAGCTCAGATCAAGGGAACCTTCAAGCCCAAATATACAGCTCAGGTCATGGTCTTCGACGTCGGGTAGTCGCCCAGTAGCAAGATGCCTCCCTACTTCTTCAAGGCCAACGAGAAAGTCAACACGGACTTCTAATACAAGGTACTCAGGTACCATGTCTTGCCACGGTTGAAAAGCACGTTCCCCAGGGACAACTATGAGTTTACCGAAGAAGGTACCCCGGCACACACGTACAAGAAGGTGCAGCATTTCTGCAGGGAGAACATGGCTACCTTATGTGCGGCAGACTTCTGCCCTTCTTCCTCACCTGACGTGAACCCCTAGACTTGGCTGTTTCAAGTGTCTCGGAGGGCAAGATGAACAAGACTCATTCACCGAATTTCGATGTACTGAAGGCCGTGATCATGGAGGAGAAGAACAACTTGTCCTCGGACTTCATCAAAGGAGACTGTGCTTCTATTCGTTCCCGTATTGAAGCCATCATTCAGAATGGAGGAGGATATATTGAATAAAAAGTGTAGAAAATGGTTGAATTACCAACTTTTGCTTCAAAAGTATGCCATAAAAATCGCACAAAATAAAAATATGTAGTAGTGACAACGGCTTTTTTAATTTTCTAATTTTTGAGTCCTTACCCTGTAGGTATGATACTTGACAGATAACTTCACTCGGACTCGCATCCGAAATGACAAAATGATGTTGTGTTGTGGCTTTTTTTCAAAAGTTTAATTTTTGTGAATAGCTATGAATTTTTGAATTTTTTTTGTAAATGACTAAGAATTTTTGAATCCTTTTTTGTGAGCTGCTGTCGTTTTTAAAAAAATATTTTTGGAAAAAAAATTAATTTTTTGTCAATACCTGTAAATTTTTTAACATACCCCTGAGAACGCTCCTATTCTAAGTATGACACTTGACAGAAAACTTCACTCAGAGTCGAGCATACATAATGATTCGTGAATATGTAAAATAGTCAATTTTATAAAATATGACCTTGTCACAATTCAAGTAAGCAAAAATCATATCCTATTTTTAGTTTTAGCTTTTCGTCACGGAATAAATATTATTTTGTATGTATGTACATAGTTATAATGGAGTAGATATACACTATATAAACATGCAAGAACAGCTTTGTTTCACTGTTTACAAAGAGCAAACAATAATTTGTACAATACATACATGTGACCCCTCAAAACATAAACAATCTAGAATGATTTTTCCCAAAATAGAGAGTGGATTACATTTGTATTCTGATAGGAATTATCCTCAATTTATATCAACACATTATTCTAATTAACTCATAGGATGTACTACAAATTACATTCTTATAATAGCCAAAATTGATCTACACAATGAAAGATTGAGAAATTGATGGATTTTATATATTTGAAAGGCCATGTCGGAGACAATATAAGCCTCAGAAATTAAATAAAAATACTAAACTATAGCTAAAACTCTTGGACATCGTAACTCATCCTATTAATTTGAAGTCAAAGACTATCATTGACTCAAACATGTCTATGAGATTTTGAGCTGTATGTATGTATACGGCCTCAATATGGTTAGGAATAATTTATTTGTATAGAAAATAAATGATTAAAGGATATAATTTGGAAAAAACTTGGATTCGTCGAAGAAAGAAAAAGGTAACACACAGTCAAAGGTGAAGAGAAAAAACCCCATTACTGTCTGTTTTTCTCTTGACGCACCACATATATAATATCCATATATTATGTACAAAACTGTAAGTATATTATTGCTTACTCAACAATAATCCTTATCCTTACATAAAAATATCATTATTTATTTCTCCACGGGGACTGAATTGGAAATTGATTTAAATATACTATTAAGTATATAAATTTGTATGGAGTTAAAATTATTTTATTGATCAGAATTCAAATGATTAATATTACTTTGGTACGTTATATAGTTAATAATTTTTACATATCAATACCTGAACTAAGTTAATTAATCCATCAATTTGAATAGTTAATTCCATTAAACAACAACAAGACGTGATTTGTTACATAACTGTTTCACCTTTTTATATATTTATTCCGGGCGTATTAATTAGATATTCAAAACCATATACAAAATGTACCATGAAAAAAAAACAAAAAAACCTAGGTCTTATTTTCTATTAGCACGGTGTTACCACACAAACAAACAAAATAACAGGGTATTTTGTTGTCAGCTGTGGATGGATCTGTTTTTTCTCACGTTGTCGTTGGTCTGATTATGAATTGGTTGATCTCAAATGATCTTTTGCTAATACGTAACGTTGTAAATCATAAGTATTTTCGGTATGTAAATATACAAGAAACCGAAAATTAGGGAGTTAGTCTTAGCATGCAACTTTATTATGGTTGAAGAAGGAACGTGGCAAATAAGCAATAAGCAAAAGTTTGGCACTGCGCCAAACTTTTGAAAAAATTGCTTTATATTTGCCAAAATCAGTATTTTCACATGGTCTCATTTTCAAGATTGTCAAAAGAGGGTGCATTTTTGATTATATTTACATCAAAAGGATAGAAATTAACAAAAAATGTTGCATACAAAAAGGTTTTACAATATAAATTTACATATTATATAACTATAGTTTAGAATAGATCGTTTTAGTTTAGAATTTTAACAAAAAACAAAGTAAATATGAATAAAATCTGTTTAATTCTTCATTGGCAATCTTTAAGATATCTTGTTCGCGCTAGTATTAAAAAATATTACTTTTCAGGTAATTGTTTTATTTTGTCACAAACTAGTATAAGTAAAATACGTTGATGTGAGATTATGTAGTTAGTTATAAAGAAAAACATGATACCCTCAGCGCCCCCTAGTGGACAGAAAAATATTATCATAGCCAATTTAAATTGGACATCGTTTCGCTAATTGATGTTTTTTTTTTTGGGGGTGGGGGGGAAATGTTTATTGAATACGAATAAAAAAAGAGAATTAGGGCAATGAAGGAAGAAGAAAATCAGCGAGTTAGTCTTAGTATGTGTCTTCAATCTGCATTATGGTTGAAGAAGGAACCTGGCAAGTTAGCAATGGCAATGACAATAATAAAATGACAAGGTCAAACATTTGAAAAAATTGATATATATTTACCAAAATCAGTATTTCACATGGTGAATTATATGCTGCATTTTCAGGAGTGTCAAAAGGGGGGCTGTAGGTTTGAGTATATTTACATCAAATGGACGGAAAACAACGAACAATGTTGTATACAATGAGGTTTAACAATAGAAATTTACCTATTATATAGTTATAGTAGATCTTTTTTATTTAAAATTCTTTGACTATGAAATTTTAACAGACCGATTATTTGGAATTCCTTCTTCAAAAAATAAAGAAAGGTCTGTCATATATGAATATACCTACATAATATATTTCTGTTTACCCCGGAAGTTTCTACTTATGTATGCATACATAAATACTTGCGTAGGTATATAAAATATGAGACATTTTATTTTTGTTTTGTATTCTATGTGATCTATAATAAGTTTCACAAAGTATGTAGAGAGGAAATGTAGACAGTATATGTATATTTAGCTTTGTTGCAAACATCAGTGAAGATGCTACGTGATGTTTTTACTTTCTGTAAAGCATATAAATGCTTTTATTTCCTTAAAACACCTTAGGTAGGACTACAATTCATTACTTTAATGATATAGGAACAATTTATGTTGAAAAATGAAATTTTTGCGAAAAAAAATTACAAATATTAAATTTTTTGGAAAAAAATTCAAAATTTCTTTGTTTTGGAAAAATTAAATATTTGTAAGTATTAAATTATTTGGAAAAAAACTTACCAAATCTATAGTTCTCAAAAAATTTCAAAATTTTAATTTGAAATAATACATTTTTTTGAAAAAAAATCAAAAATCCAGAGTTGCTCAAAAAAAAAAGTAAATTTTTTTGGAAAAAAATTTGAAATATTATATTATTCGGAAATAAACTAAAAAAATCTACAACTGTTCTCAAAAAATTTCCAATATTAAATTTCTAGCGGCAAAATTTCAAAAATCCACAGCTATTCACCAAAAATTACATTTTTTAGACAAAAATTTCAAATATTATTAGAAAAAAAAAAAAATTTCAAATATTAAGTTATTAGGAAAAAAATTTTAATAATCCGCAGTTGTTCAAAGTAAAATTAAATTCTTTAAAAAAAAATTTCAAAAATTAATTTTCTAATATAATTTTTTTTTTTTTAATTTCAAAATATTAAATTTGTTGGAGAAAAATTTCGAAAACCTTTAGCTATTTACAAAATACTAAATTTCCTTGTAAAAAGGAAAAATTCCTTAATTTGGGGGTAAAGGGGCTACACCCCCTAGAACATTTAAACGTATTCATTCCACTATACGAGTACACCTTAACTATTAATGCCTTGAAGGATATAGGAACTACCTAAGTGTGTATATATATTTCAATAATATATATTTATTTACAGCAACGAGAGAAAAAGATGAATAAAAACTTTTAGCCTGTCAAGAAAATAATTTATTTTGCCTTTTTTACATAATATACATTTTAAAAAGGATATCAACCTTTCAAATCAGAAGTTGACTTTTACCAGGTGCCCCAAAAAAATCTTTACAATTTCAATCTAAAACTTTATCAAGATATATTTCAGCAACCAGTTGTAACAGGGTGTCAATAAGATAGAAATAACTAATATGATGTCTTGGCCACCCTAATCATCGATGTAGCCCCCCTTAGCAGCAATAATGGCTTCCAGGTGGCAACAGAAGGCCTTGCGCACATTGCGGATGTAGTCCTCACACACGGTGCTGGTTGACGGTCTCCTTGAGGTTGTTGATATTTTAGTGACGGGCAGTGCAGGCCTTGGACTCAAACATACACCCTAAAAGTGAAGTTCAATGGGTTGGAGTCTGATTTTCTTTGGCATGAAAGGCAAATTTTCCTCCAATCACTTCTGGGCCTTTTTGGACGTGTGTACAGGCGCGCCATCCTGCTGGAAAACAACGCTCATGCCCGGGTGGTTGGTTTGGAGTCATGGTAAAAATGCAATCTCCGTTGGTTTCTTGCTAGCTTCCAAAATTCCGCGGATCGTTTGTCACGTTCAGATCGTATTTTCTCGGCTTTTAAGACACTTAGGAAAATCTACCTTTTTTGTTTATTTTTAGTATTTGAGTGGAACAATTTTACCGCATTCACAAAACCCTTGATTTATGTAGCAAAAACAAAGTGTAAATATTTTTTCGCCGCACTCGGTAATTTGCCTATATTATAGGTCGTGTAACTTTTTTTAGCATGCACATAGTGCTTCCATCTCCATGATGATAGTGTTAAAATACACCTACCCTTAAAATTATAAACCTTTTTTTTCTTCGTCTCTGGGCAAACTTACACAATCGGCAAGGGAGCAAATACTTATTTCTGTACATAATATATCCTATGGTACAAAAACTTATTGCATAAAATCTACTTATAACATCATAGTAACAAGATTTTTCATTCTTTATGACTTCTTGTTACGTTTTATCTTTGTACCTACGTAAATGCTAAGGAGCCGCTATTATTTTAATGGCAGGATTTTTCTTATCAAAAACATTATGCGTAATGATGATTGTTGGAGAAGTTTTGAAAGTTTAGAGGGATCCTGAAAAATGTTTTTGGAAGTATATTATATGTAAGGATTGTCTTTCCCTTATTTTGCATTATATTCAAGAAGAAGTTTGCAAATGCTTTATTATTAGATTTTGATGGGTGCATTCTTCTTTTTAAGACATGTGACAAATGGTCCTTGTCTCAAATTACATGTACAATAAATGTACATGTTAAATAAACCCACCACATTGCAAAAAAATAAATCAAAGAAACAAACCAAAGATCATTATTCAACATACAAACAATATTATCAGCAGTATCTTGATGGTTTTTTTGCATTGGATCGAACTATGTACAGGGGGGTGTTCCCAAGATGGGGGACCCTTGGGGGATGCCCTCCTCCCGAATTAAGGAATTTTTGCTTGCTTTTTAATAGAAAATTTAATAATTGAATTTTTTTTTCAAATTTTTAAATTTTTTCCCAAAAAATGTATATTTTTGTAAATAGCTACAGATATTTGAAAAAAAAATTGAAAATTTTTATCATTGATATTTAATTTTTGAAATTTTTTTGTGAATACTTAAAGATTTTTGAAATTTTTTGTAAGAATCTCAAGGATTTTGTATTTTTTTTATTGAATACTTACGGATTTTTGAAATTTTTTTTGAATATTTTGAAACTTGAAAAATGTTAATTTAAAAAAAAAAATCCAAAAAACTTGAATTTTAGGATTTTTTTTGTCCAAAAAATTCCAAAAACTAAGCCCCCCCCCTTAAAAAATAATAATATATAATCCTGCGGCGCCCCTGATGTACATTGTACACAGCTAATCATTTCAAGTATATTATAATGTCAAAGTGGAAAAGAGTGGATTGATTACATGATGAAAGTGATGTAATGATAAAATCCTTGGACGATGATGATTTGAAATGAATATTACATATGATGTATAACTGATATAAGGAAAAAAAAAAGGTTAATCGTTTTCTGAACTTTTTTTTACCTAGTATAATTATTATCCGTTCCTAATCCTCTTATAAAGAATTGCTTAAATGAACGCAAAGTTCCTGATTATAATCATGTTGTATATATTCGTTTTAGATGCGAAGAAAGGTTGTTACTTTTGTATTTTTTGCAAGGAAGTGTATGTTAAATGAATACTTTACACCTTTGAACATCTCACGCACCATCTTCATGCCTTTTTAGTTTCATTTAATTGTTTTTTGTAGATGAATCTCCTGGTATCCTTCCTTTTTTTTACACGTCAAGGACTTAATAATCAAAACAGTGATGAGAGAAGCTTCATGATGAATTAATGAATCCTTTTGCACTATTTTTTTACATGAGCGGTAAAGAACATTATCCTATAAATAGATTCGAGTTTAAAAAAAAAAAAAGGTTTAAGAGGTGACAAAAATATGAAATTTGTAGATCGCGCCTTTTTTTTTGTTCCTACTGGAACACAGATTTTTATTTACTGAAGCTGAATTCATTATTCCTGTGGAGAGAACATCTAAATATAAAGTAATCACTATTGAGTAAAAGAGGATGAGTAACAATGAGGATTTGTTGTGTAGTTCTAAGTGCAAGTCATCGTCGAACTCTAGGCAGAATAGATGATCAACATCGTTGTAATTCCTGTATATGGCATTGCTAGTTATGGAGTTGGTATTTGTTTTTCTGGTGCGCGGAAAACTGCCCGTGGAAGATTGCCCTGGAGAAATTTGCCCGTTACAAAATTAAAGAAAAAACAATGATTGATGTGACGATTGAAATACAAATAATGTTATTATAATGTTGGAAGAGTTAAATGGCCTAAAAACACAGAATTTGCAAACCGCGGGCATCAATTATTTTTTTGATATTAGAGGGATTCCTTGAATGTATTTGATGAATTGGCCCGTGCTTTTTTACGATCCAGGGAATAAAGCTCAAGTACCCTGCGCAAAAAGAGGGATTGGAACTATTTTTTTGATATTAGAGGGGTTTTCTTGGATGCTTTGGCTGTGTTCTTAACTACCCACACTAGCCCCCCCCCCCGTCCCCCGAGAGTTCAGCCAACCCAAGGAGTTTGAACTAGTTTGTTGTGTAAGATAAATTTCTTGGATGTATTGAGGGTGTTTTTAAAAATACTACACTACTTCAGGACACTGGCTAATTCAAGGGCAGAGAGTATTCAACCATATTTTAATAGGCCTTAAAGCTTTTGATTCCCCCCTTCCCCTCCTATATTGCAATAATATTATTCACACTTGAAGGTACTTCCTTGGGGATGGAACCAACAAATGCGTTTAGATATTTGTCATAAATTAATATCAAGCGAATTTATAATGTGTTATTATTCATCATGAAGTTTGAACAAAATATGGGCAGTTTTCTACCGGGCAATTTTCAGAACCGGTAATTTTCCTTCGTGGCAATTTTGTCCAGGGCAAACTTTCACTGGCAATTTTCTCCAGAGCAATCTTTGACTGGCAATTTTCTCCAGGGCAGTTTTCCTAGTATCATATATATAGAAAAATAAATTCAAAAATCCATAGCTATTATATAAAAATATTTTTTTTTTCAAAAATCAACAGCTTTTGACAAAAAATAAAATTTATCAGAAAAAAAATTGAAGTAATAAATTTTTTCGAGAAATTTTTTTTAAAATCCGTAGCAGAAATTCACAGAAAATTGATTTTTTTAGAAAAATTAAATTGAATTTAAAGTATTAAGTTTTCTAGCAAAAAGAAAAAAAATCCTTAATTAAAGGCTACGTCCCCTCCAGCCCAAATTCTGCAGACGCCCCCTGAATATGAATTTAATTTCCTAATTTTCTTTATTTTTATTGCAGATTTTATAGAATGGAAGTACATTTTATGACGATGCAAAAACAATTAATATTCCCATACGGAATGTAATAACATCTAGTCATCATTTTCGAATTAATGTCGTAATTATTATTGAATCATCGACAACAGTCATGTCCTCTACTATAAGTACTACTCTGATAAAAAATAAACCGTTATTTTGTAATTCCGATATCAATTCTTATTCGATTTTCAAATTATTTTGATTTTGTCGAAAACAAACTAACAAATTCAAACGTTGTGAACATGAAAAAAAATTGAAAATCTAATGATAATTAAATTAGAAAACAACAGTTTTTGTTTGATCAGACCTCGTACATTTTATAGAAATACATACGTTGAGTAAAATGAACGAAATGATCGATTCTGCAATGTATAGTCAAGACCGATTTTAACGTGAGTGGAGCTAAATTTAGAGCCTTATAAAAATAAATTTATCTTTTGACGCCTTTACTTTTTAGAAAAAAATAATATGATGTCTTTCTTTAAGAAAATATATATATTTAATTTTCTTAAACAGCTTTTTTTTCAATCTCATCAATCGAAGTTTATTTTTTTCTTTAGATAATACTATCTTTAATTTTTTAAAAGCTATTAAAAAAATTATTTTCACTCTATATAATTAAATTTCAATGACAACACAGGGGAACCCACATTTTGTACAAATGAATTCAAGTCAAAAAAGGGATTTATCTTCGAGGGCAGAATCCAACCCTGACTTCAGCTTTTCTATTTGTCATCTGAATTCTGAAATATCTTGGAATTATAGTAATTGGCGAGTATATTCGTTCAGAGTCAGGTTTTACCCTTAAAAAAATCCCAAAGTTAAAAATAGGATTAATAAAACTTATTTAAAAGAGTTTTTACGATTAAAAAGTGTTTGAATTGATTCTGTATCTTGCTCTGAACTCATTATATTTCCATTTTTAGGTTGAAAAAGGATAAAAATGTCACTCTTCTTTAGACCCTTATAACTTATGCATAGCGATGAGTATACACTTATACTATAGGCCTTATGGATTTATATATATGATACGTCAACAAAAAAACAACTTTCAACTCAAATTAATAAAAGGATTAAATCCCAATTTATTTTTTACTTCATCTTAAGAAACAGTCCCATATTTCATTGACATATCGACATTAAATATGCTCTAATTATAAAAATTTGTGGAATAAGTTCAGATACACAATAAATTTAACTATAGTTTAGAACTTTAATTTGATTTAAAAGACTTAATTGTCCCCGATATGCCTCCTTTCAAAGAATATCTAAACCTTTTATTCTTATATTGTATTTGATAAATAATCATTCTAGCTTGCTTTCGTGTTGAAGGTTCATATATTTGGTTTGAAGGGAGCATTTAACTTCTTCAATTTAATTAAATGTAACTATAATATTGATTAGAGTGTTCATCGATTTTTATATTATATAAATCTTACCTGTCAAGTTTAAAAATAAATAAATCATCAATGACCACATATCCCTTTTTATCATTTAAAAATATATGATGATCCAATGAGAACCGATGGTATCCTTGCTCACTTTGACATTCTCATTGATAATACTTAATTTCCTAGTTATTTTTGACTCTATAAATATAACGTCAAACTTGTTATTTGAGAAGTGCTCACTGATCGTAACAGCATTAAAAAATCCTTGAGTTATTAAGGTTCTTTCTTTCTTTAGGTATAACTTTATCCATTGAAGGGCGTTTCAAAAACTGATTCAATATGAGGATTTAAAAGTATTTATGTATGTATTGTATACTTTTGACAAATTTTAATCATTTATTTTAAGGACCGACTTTGGCTCTGTATTTTCCCCCTCAAAAAGATGGAGGAAAGATAGATAGATAGATATGTACAATAACGGTGTTTAAAATACATTTTTTGTTAGATAAACTACAACAATAATGTGTGTAGAGGAGGGGGTGAAGTTTTTATTATTGTGTTTTATTTTTTGAATGACAAAATTTATCTCTAAAGCAGTCATCCAAACAGTTTTTTTTTTCATTTAACAATAGACACTATAAAAGTTAACTTATATATATATATAAGTTGTTTTTTCTCGTCCTTTTTTTTTACAAAGAGGATTTATTCTTAAAGCTTCTATAACAATTAAGCAAGAACCAAGTTATTATAGAGTTTTCCAGGGATTAGAAACAGATTCTCGACTGTATATATAGCGATATGCATTTTGGTGATTCATGACTTTTTTTCTATTCATACCCCGGAGGAAATGGAAGGATATAGCTGCCTCAAGGCCACAGAAACTCTTATTTAATGTTTAGCAACGAGTGTGCGTAGATAAAGCACAGCCAGTGAGCGCTCTAGAGACTAAAGCACTCCTTGGCTCATCACGTCATATTAAAAACAAAATTATCAAGCTGTTATTATGTTTCTTTTATTATTGAGGAGAGAGCATCTAAGTATTGAGTAGCTGTGAGAGTGTGCTCGTGAGTAACCCTTAATACTTTTTGGGAGATTAGCAAAGTTGATCTTTTCGTTGACGTATAATTAGTCCGGGCTATGCATAGTACTACCGCTAGTCACTTATAAAGTTAAATATAAATTGCTAATAAGTTATAGATGGATATAAATAGAGTAAAATTTGTCAAATAAAATATTCTGTGAATGCACATATACTCATTTCACAACGGCTAACAATTGCTGTCAAAATCACAAATTTCTTTAAAAACATCTTCGAAGTAACCGTTGATGTTATTAATAAAAAGTAAAATGCCTTTCACTTACAAATCTCGCCAAAACCCTAATAGACTTTTTTCATGTATTCAATGGCATCCCATCTCGTTGTTAGATGTACCAGAGAACTTGGTTCTTCCTTACATAACTTATATGAATCCTGTTCTGCCATTTTTCAAGACTTATTAGATGAATATCTATTTAAGCTAAAAATGTTTTTTGCTTTACTTGGGGTTAAATAAATATTTTACTAGTGGTACACCACTAAAAATAGGTTGAGAATCCTTGATTTAGAAAAAGGGATCCAAAAAGGTCACTAAAGATTATTAAAACAAACATTACATTTTAAAATAAAAAGTAATTCGATGAAAAATGAACCAATATGCATGTTATTATTTTTGAGGAAAAATTGAAAATGCCCGATCTTATTTCCGCAAAAAAAAAAAAACTTATATCAGAGTTGGAAAATTTGAAATAAATATTCAGCTCCCTAGTATCGACCCGGAATGTAAAAAGTGTAGTATTATTGTTTTGGCATATTGAAAATTAAAGTTTTTACAATCAAGAAGTTCCTAACTCTGTTACGTTTTTCAATATTCCCTAAAAGTAGTATTTGTCAACTGGGAAGGATTAAAATAGATATTTAATGTATATATATATACGTTTAGTGTTGTTAGCTTTCTATTAATGCAATGATGTATGTCATATAAACATCTAACTACTAATGACCTCTTGGCAGTAAATGAATATAAAACACGAAGAGAGATGAAATGATTATTTTCTAAGGTGAGAAATAGGAGCCTAACCTAGTTTTTTTTTTACTTTTTTCTACACGTAGATACGCTTTCTTCTTGTCATTATTCACCGTATTGGGAAAAAAATTGAAGAGGGTAGAAATTAGTGTTGAGACTCGGTCCAAACCCGAATCTTTCTCCATTCAGTCTTAAAATTTGATTCTTTCCAGACTAATATTTTGGTTTAGCTTGAGATATTTGACCGTAGACAGAAATATAATCTTTTTCAAATCCTGGATCAAATCTTTCAGCAACAAAAATATAGAACGTATTGTGAGCAATCGATGTTCTTCTATTTTACCCCTAATCAGTGCTCTGAACGTTGATTGGCTTAATTCAAATCAGCTCCTTTTAAGCTGTAAGTAATTCTATAAAATTATCTAATATTAGTTTCATAGCTGCGAAAAATTGGTTGCAAACTACCAACTGATTTTAGGCCTTTTTTCTGTTCATTTTTGTATGAAGGGCTGTGTGATACAATAAAGGTCACAACGTGATGAGTTGTACAAATATAATTTATGCAAGTCATTTCAATCCATGTGACGTTATTGCAGATCACTGTTCACAATTTTAAAACTCAACCAATGGCATCAATAATTCATTATTAGAATCGGTCTAAACTGACTTTTAAATGAGACTGATCCAGACGGAATTTTTAGGGTATCGGATGGACCTAGGAATTTCAGATCGAAACCAACACTAGTAGAAATGAGAAACTTTTTTCAACTCCATCTCTCTCCATATATATCTACAACTAAAAGTTATATAGCAAACACACAGATACATCAAATAAAAGGGTGTTGTACACTATTTGTACCAACAAAGAAAAATACAGCAATCTATCTACTATTATTGGAAGGAATTTGGCTCCTAAATCAAGGATATAGTTTTTTTTTTTTTTGAAAATAAAAATATATAATCATAAAAAAGGAGTACATTCCAGTATTTTTTTTTTTTTTTTTTGTGAGAAATGTAGACGGGATGCCAAAAAGTGTAAATGGATTGTACACATCAACCTTAAATAAATAAAATTTATTTTCGCGTATTACTTCCTCTCTTATGACTTATTCAATTTGACATAATTAGATCTCTATGAGTTGACGGTATGTAAAAATACAAGAAAACCAAAAATAGGCCAGATAATCTTAACAATATGAATCATCTTTGGAAGGAGATCAGCTTAGCGGTCATCATGTTTAACTAGATCAACAGCAAGCAGCCGTGAGGCATGGGTTTACTCTTGGTACACATGATCAAACCCTGATAGTTACCCACTCTCTTTCATGAGCTCACAGACGAGTGATTACATTATACTAAGACGTTCCCTTCTCAAGTATTATAATAACACTTTTGAAAAATAAAAAACCCTTTTCAGATTACCAACAAGAAAAAAAAATTGATGTACGTTCAAATCATATTTTATACAACTCTGAACATATATACCCTGTTGTGACGTCATCATCTCGGCCGTGAAGGATCCATTGTTTTCAAAAATAAGAAAAATAAAGCCTAAATACAGAACAATGACAAACTATTTTGGTATTCTTTACGATGATATTAAGATATTTACCTCTTGTATTAAGGCAAGGATTACTACAGAGAAGTGACAAAGTAGAGTCAGCTGTCGACTATAGCCTTTTAACTTGATTGCTTATTAATATACGTGATGTTAAACAAAGCTAAACAGTAAAAATCAAATAAATTAAGAAGAAAGCAATACATGTATTACATTTGAGGACTGTAATCAACAGCTGTCTCACTTCGGTCTCCATCCCTTCTCTTTAGTAGTCTGTGATTAAGGCCAGATACTACATTTTGATGTCAATGGAAAGTGACGAACAACCAGTGTATTTTTTATTATATAACGGTCTTTCGTTTTGGAATGGGTAGTCTGAAGAATGAATTTTCTTTTCCTTAGCAGTTGTCATTATATTTTAATTCCTGAGTAGTGAACATCCTTTCCTAAATATATTAAATTATGTTCAAAACCTGATTGAACATTTTGTGCGTGCTCATAAAAGACGGAGCGTAACCCTGAGGATTTGTTGGGGAGTTATAATTGTAAGTCCTTGCTGGGCTCAGAGTAGAATTGGGGATCGATATCGGACTAATTTTAGCAAATTCCCTTGTTTATATACTATTCTCCTTACTCCCTTGTATCAGCTGATTGTACCTGATCTCATGAAACGTCATGAGCATTATTCCTTCTCTTCTCCTAAACATTCTTTAAATAGTCAGGGTTACCATCTTGATTTTCTCTTTCTTTTCTTTTAACATGCACATTCTACACTAGATTTTCATCATTATCAATGGATAATACTAAACATTTGCATTAATATGGACAACTTACAGTTCGAAAATGTGCCATTTAACATATTCTTTGTAGGGTAAACATCATTTTATATTCCTACAACTTTGAAATATTCAACATGACAGGAAAAGAGTAGGCACTTCATCTCTTCATAAGTAACATATCCTAAGTATCTAGGGTTTTATGGCACAAAAACCCTATGTACCAAATAATGTAAATTCTTGTTGACCATTAGAACGGACCTCTACACTACGATTTTTACTTCATTATTTACAATAGTTAGTTTTTTTCTTTTTATCTATACTTTGTTCAAACTACTTTTTCTGATTGATTTATGAAATTCAATTATTTTTTCGCATGAAGATTACTTCTTATTATTGGACAAAGTTTTTTTTCTTTCGTTTTTTTATTTATTTTTCATCTTCAACTTTTCCATGCAAGTTTTATTATATATAAGATATGAAAATACACACATAGACTGATGGATGGTGAGAGATGATAATTTACTGTATGCTTCACTTGAAGATACAATACGAAATAGATAATAATATGATGGAGAAAAAAACAACCATAATATCTCGATGAAAAAAATAATGTGAGATTTCATTAACTCCGTGATAGGAAACGATTAATCCATATTTTCCCCTTTTTGTGCCTCTGTTCTCAGAGAAACTAATTTGTTAATCATGATGAAATGAACACGAATATTATGTACCTTCATTCATCGTTTTAAGACGTAAAAAAAAATATTATATGTACATATAGAATCAAAGGGTGTTCTCAATGATGTTATAAATTGCATCATAATTGGAAGACACGCTATCCTGGGGACTCAAAAACCCTCAGCTATTCACAACACATCCAAAATCCAAATCCACAGCTTTTCTCCAAAAAAAAAATTCAATTATAAAACTGTTAAAAAAACATTCAAATATTAAATTTTTCGGAGAAAAATTTAAAATTCCATAGCTTTTCACAGAAAATTAAATTAAATTTCAAATTTTCTGAAAAAAAAAATCAAGCATTAATTTTTTTATTAAAAAACAACAGCCTCTCTATCCCACCTCCTGCGGACGTCCCTGAGCTATGTACCACTTCTAAAATATTCTTTCAAAATCTTAAGTGCCCCTTGGAACGCCGCCAAGTACCCCAAGGGTTACTCCCTTTTTTAGCTATAGGTAATAAAAAATAAGTAAGAACTCTGGTATATTTTGACCTACAAAAGCTAGCCTTTCAAATAAAATATAAGAAGTTTCATTAGGACCAAAGTAGTTTGCTTCCATAGAAAGATTAGTTCAAGAATGAAACACATCAGTGGTATAGGTTTTTCTTTTTCTAAGAAAATATAAATTAAGATTGTCAAACGAAAGGGATTTTAACTTTTTCAATAATCAAATTTGAGAGGTTGAGAATCCCTGAACACGAATCAAACTCTAATATGTACAACAACCCATGAGACATTTAATTAATTTTTCACGTTTTCACAATAAAAGTTATATAATTAATCTTATATAAAATAAAATTACTTTCTGCAATTACATAAGTGATACAGAGGTTTCATTATCAAATAAATACATACATGAGAAAGAATTGTTTTTCCTTGTTCCTTATAAATAACGTTGGTAATATAATGAAGGAATTTTTTTTTGTGTTTCTTCCATTATTTAGACGTCTCACAAAAAAGCAAGGGGTATTTATGTTTCCAACGACCACACGTTTAACAACGGTTTCTAAAAATTTAAAAAAATCTAAGTATGATGTACATACATAATTATGATGTCAAGATAAAATATCAGTTCATGTCAATTCCTACTCCAAATACAAAAGTACACAACCAAGCTTGGTACATCTCTAGCACAAAATATACTTATATTTAGTGATGGGAAGATTTAAAAAAAAATCCTTGTCTTGATCTTGATGGCTTTCTAGCAAAATTTCTGATGTAGATTCCAATTCTTTAATATTTTAAATAATAGTTAAAAAATATTATTTTGCTCTAATGGGCATTCACAGGATTATAGATTTTTTTTTCCAAAAAAATACAATTAGATGTATAATTTTCTTTTCAAAAATCCACAACTTTTTAGAAAAAAATCCAAAAACCCATGGCAATTCTCAAAAAATTAAATTTTTTGGAAAAAAATTTAAAAAAATTCACAGCTGTTCACAAAAAATTACATTTTTTTTTGGAGAAAAATTTCCGAAAAATATAGTTATTCAGAGTAATTTTTTTTTTTTTTGGGGAAAAAATTGAAAAAATAAATTTTCTAGTAAAAAGCAAAAATTCCTTAAATTTTTCTTTTTTTTTTTCGGGGGGCTTTTTTTCCTAACTTAGAAAAGTAATAAATAGTTAAATACCAGTAATAAACACAAATTGGAATTGCAAAATAAACATAATCTTCCTGATGTCGATTCCAGAAAAAGCACCCAATTCTCCTATTCTGATTAATTGTCCCATCACTACTGATAATATATGTGGTCCGTGAACATAAAAACTAATTTGAGTAAAAACCACGTAAAGGAAAAAATCCCAATTATGATTTCTACTTCCCATATTTTATAGACACGTATAAGTCAATTGTAGGCTTATTATTCAAATTTGTGGGATGAGTTAAGATACTCAAGAATTTTAACTATAGTTTAAAACCTATTTTTGATATAATGGACTCTAATTGATCCGGATATAGCCTCTTACTAATGAAAACGATCCATTTTTTATTATTTTATTTTGATGATCAATTTTGACTACTTGAAGTTCAACAACTTCCAATTGTTTAATTAGAATAATCGAAGATTACAAATGAAATCTACACTTATTATTAAGAAAAATCCGTCTACCTAAACATTAAGTGGTATACTCTTTTTCAGCCAGTAGCCCACTCCCCAATTCATAGCCCGGGTAAAGTGGGCGAATGTTTCAGTTTAATTAATTCATCTTTAAAAAATACTTGTCCAAAATTCTATATTTACTAACCGAATATCTTTAACTTCTAATTAAATACTGGGTGACAATTGGTTTATGGAATTGCAATATGGACAAATTAAATTTTTTTTTAAACAATGAAGAAATTATACGTTTTCAAACATTCTCCAAGGGTTTTAATCGGATGACCATCTGACGCTAATATAACATGATGGACAAGTCGGAGCCTATGCCGTGTTAAACTATTATTTTCAATATTAAACTATTCTAAAAATTCTTTCTGATTATACCTTTGATATATTTTACTTTAATGTACATTGTTTTTATTTTATTTTACATATATATGTCTCAACTTTTGGAATTTTCATATATGAATGTAAATATGTCTACTAGAACAGAATATATAAAGGGATGCAGAGAGCAAATAACTATGGGGAACATGGTCCACAAGGGATCCCTGTTTAGGGAACCAAAAAATGATTAAAAGACCAAGATAAGTCCCTGTCCACAAAAGAATAAAAAAATCCAAAAGAGAAACCCCCTAACAGGCGAGGGATGGCCAATTAACAAAAGAACAGAGGCCCGTGTTTCTGCAAGTTTCAAGTCTCTGCCTTCCTTATTTAGTTAAGAAAAATACTTCTAGCTTGCTTTTTGTGTCGATGAGATACATATGTATATTGTAGGGACTAAGCATAACTCATCTTTATTGAGGTAATTAAAAGGTAAGAAGTTATCAAAGAGGCGTTACCTTTTAATCATTATTTTTCTAACGAAATACACAATATATATAAAGGATATGAAAAATGAGATGATTTATAACATCACCATCTCCTTTCCCTCCTCAGATTTGAATTTATTGCACAATTAAAATCATTTGCTCCTAAATGAGATAATGACATGATTCTCCAAAGGAATAAGATGAACGAACATTAACATATTGCCATTAAGAGTTGAAGAATCCCTCAGCAACCAAAAAAAGATGTCAGAGGAGAAATTACACTTATAATTATAAGTTGATAAGTACTTTTTTTTTTACACCTCAAACAACAGGAAAATAACGAAATGTACCGTGCAAATTAAAGCAATTTACTGAATATAAATGTAAGTAGTAGTTGTCGGTTTTTTTTTGTTTTTTTTTCATATCATGCAATGTGTATGTATAATATATATATTTTGTAGTGAAATTGACGGTGTTACCTCACAAACTCAAAAATCTACAGTATTTTTGTTGTTAGTTGTCGATGTTTTTTGCTTCCCCTCCCCCTCTTGAACAGAGTGTTCTGACCATTGATTAGTACAATTAGAATGAGCTCTCAGTTACTTTTTATTAAGTTTTGAACAATTAACGTATAGTAATTCCATAGTTTGAGAATAATTGGTTAACCACTAACTGATTTGGGACTTTTTCCCCCTTTTCTTTTCATATGAAAAGTTGCCTGTACAATAAACAAAATGGCGTAAAGCCCTGGTTGGATCCCAACTACTACAAAGGAGATTACTATTGGCAGCAAGTCCAACACCTGGCCATAAGGCGATAATAACACAAACTTAGTACAAGGAAAACCTCAACAATTTCCTGCCTCTAAGCGTGTGCCCCCCACCATCACCGCTACTGGACCATTGGGATTCATTGAAAACAAGAGCACGAAGCCCACGAACGTAATGTTGATTTCCTGAAGGCTTCGTCGAGAAAGACCGGTCTAATATGTCAAATGACTACGTCATCAAGGTGTGTTTCAGACGAGAGACCCCGGTGGCCCCAGAAGGAGGACATTTTGAGAAATAATTGTTGATATTATATAGTATCTGGGGTATTTGCTTTGTACTAGAAAACATTTTTTTAAAGGATTTCTTTCTAAAAAAAAAAAATATCAATCAATCAAATTAAGACGGAACTAAAATTAAAAACAAATAATCCTATGTACGCCTCCGTGTTCCGATATTGATCTCTTTTTCTGATTTGGCCTTGAGTGTATATTTCTAGACCAATTTCGACCAATGAGCCTTACGGCTGCCTGAACCGTAGACCGAAAATTAAATTGTGGATCGTAATAAGAAAAAAAAAGTTATTTTATTGTTACCGTAACAGATTTTGTGTGTAGAGCCAAACGTTACTACGAAACCGTTAGTACAGACCGAATTAGTTTGGTCTTACAAAAATTAAAACAGCCTCAGACTGATATAAAATTTCCAAACCTAACCCAAGACTAATAAGTAGGACATACCTTGTGAAAGGAGATGCGGAAATCGATTCAAATATGGATTTTTCATTTGATTCATAAAATGAATAGATTATATTATTATTCATTAACCTTCATAAAACAAACTTGGGGGGGTCAAACGTTTTATTCAACCGAACCCCCCATCTCCTCATGAATAATGTACATATTTCCGTTCTAATTCCAACTCCCAATCAAACAATAATAATAACGATAAAACTCTTTCCTGTGGCTATAAAATTGAGTAGACAAGGAGATTCCATGATTGAATCAAACAAGGAAAATGAAACCCGGATAAATGATAATGATGCCAAGACATGAGTGAGTCAATGCACTTATTTTTTATATATTTTTTGACTGAAGGTAGTACATGAAAAAAAAGTGAAAATCATTCTCAACTACATACTTATGTATATGAGGCCAGTCAACAAATAAGTAAGCTTGAATGATTTTTCTTAAAAAATTTGAATCCCAGAAATTTTAATACAAAGCCTATAATTGACTCAAATGTCCCTATGAAATATTGGGATGTATGTGCATATTTATGAATTGAGATCATCTTCTTTTCTTGGTTCAAGATTGTTTTGATGTTGACTTACCCCATATTTAGAAGGAGTTGACCACGGTAAATGAATTACCCCTAATTAATCGGTTTACAAGTATTATTGTATAATTGCATTTGAAACCGGTGTCATTTAAAATTCGGTCTAGGACGATTAGGTAGATGAATTCTTTATGACGTCATGTGTGTTTCAAAATAGAGAGCATCGATATATTCTTCGTAGATTGAGACTAAAAAGAATATATATAATACCAATATATATTTTCATACCATAACTGATACAAAAATATTAGCATCATGACAATACTAATATACATATTCACAAAATAAGTGCTCCTTTATTTTAATGTTGAATGAGTTAAATGAAACTCAAATTACATATAGTATGAATATTTTGAACCCTTTTTGAGAATTTTTCAATGGATTAATTATTTTTACAGATAATTAGTTTAGTTTGAGTAGGATAACGACGTATATATGTGGCAGGTCAACATAAAAACAATATCGAACAAAATCAAGAAACGGAGATAATCCCAAATTAGTTTATATTTCATATATAGGCCAAATAATTCACAGACATATATGCGTATTATTCAAATTTGTGGGATGATTTAGGATACTCCATAATTGTTGTTAAACCTTTATTTGATTGATGATACCTTATTTATCCTTGATATGGCACCATTCAAATACTCTTAAAATCTTTCAAATTATAATTCTTTATTGTAACCATCAATTTTGATTACTTTTGAGTGCCATTTGAGGCGCAGCCCAAGGGTTAATTTGTTGTTAGAAATAAAGGATAATTCGTGGAAGAAAACAAATGTGGTCCATACTTAATTTGTAGGAACATCATTCTATTTTGCTTTTTGTTGACGGGCCATATACATATAAAACAAATTTGATACTATTTTTAAGGCCACTATTTATACAAAGGCATTAAAAAGTTTGGGGAAAAAAAAATACTTTTTCGTCATTTTCATCTATATTTATCAGTATTTTTAACTTGAACCCGATGAAAATTATTATGAATTAATAGATTCAATTAATTATTTGTCTGTAAAAATCCTGCTGTTTTGGGCCGGCTTAATTTCATATGTAATGTTTTTCTCTGGCAAGTATGAAAAATTGCTTGTAAATTCCTTCAGAATGGTTATCACTCTATTCTGAAGACGCAAGAAATCCCTTCTGGACAGACATTAATTGGAAAGAAGTTTGTTTTAAAAACAAGACAAAAACACAAAACATAATACCAATCTCTGCAAAACTTATTGGAAAAGAAAGAAGCCTCTCATATCTTATCGATTATGCAATGGCCAGATCAATCTCCTTATTTGAATATTTTGATGCATGCATGGAATGATATCCACCTGCCTATCTTGAAAAACTAACAACAAGAATGGCAAAAGTCTGTAAAGCAATTATAGCGCCAAAGGGAAGTTTTTTTGATGAAGCTAAAAATTTAAACAAAAATACTTTTTACAATTAAATGTTTATACCACTATCGTACCTTAATTCATTTTCATTTTAATGGCGTAATTACTGTATTACCTGATAATAAAGTTATTGGGAGTTAGAAAAATGAGTGAAACTCCATTTTTTCCAAACTTTTTCTGGTATATATGTACGACATACTTATTGATAAATAATGTATTTAAGATATCCCAATTCAAAAGCCTCCCTACAGATTATAAGCGGAATTTTAATTATAAAAATAAAAAGGTCAAAATAATTGATTACGCTCTTGAAATAATGTTGAATTAATTATTATATATTATGATTTTGTGTAAATATTTGTGTAGTAGGGAATGATGATGATGGGGTTAACATTTTACAATACAGACTTGAAACACGAATACAATCTCACCAAACTCAGTTTCAAAAATAAATAATACAAAAACATTTTTTTCCCCTTATACAATATGGTAAAAAAACACATACACATAAAAAAAAGGTTAGAATATTAAGTCCCATTGGCCCATCTATTCTACTTTTTACCCAGAGGCACCTAATACGAGTTAGTTTTTCTCCCCCCAATATAAACGAATAAATCATATCCAACAGAGCACTTTAGAATCATTGTTCTCTCGTCTCAAGAAGTGTAGAACAGAAAATAATCATTTTGTTGAATTCATATTCAATCTTAATTTGCAGATATCTTACCCCCTTCTTCAACGTTTAACAAGTGTATAATAATATTGATCTGGAGGACCTGGGGCTAATAATTCAATTGAGGACAGAAGTGTGTCTCTCCCTTCTTATCGATGAACGACCAATGTAATCAAATCATCATACATTGAGTTTTTTACAAGAAATAAAATACATTTCAGCAAAATATGATAAATGAAATTTGAAACGCTAAAAAGCAACCTTTTAACAAATTTCAAATAAAAATAATTGAATAAAACATCCACAAGTTTGCGTTTCAAATAGGAACTTCCTGGGATACTCGAAGGAGACTATATGGGATGCGTCAATACAAAAACTATCATGACCAAAAATCGAGAAAAAAACCCAATATATTTTGGGTTTTCACAATGGTGCAGCTTTATATTTCATATAAATGTTCGAGTCAATTAAAGGCTGTGTATTCTAATTTGTTGGATGAGTTGAGATACCCTAGAGTGTTAGCTATAGTTTAAAACCATTGGACCTACATTGGCCCCAATATGGTTTTACAAACAAAATCTATCAATTTCATATTCTTTTATTGTGACGATTGATTTTGACTACTTTAAATACAATTCGCAGAGCTCCCAAAGGATTAATAAGAATTTCCTGATAGAAACAAACGATCATTTGTAGAAGACTACAAATGTAATCCACACTCCATTACGATAAAAATACTTCTATTTTGATTTTGTGATGGTCACATATCTAAGGACAACACCAAAACATGTTTTTGAATGTAATTCAAAGAAATATGATATAATGGATACTCAAAATTCATTTGCCATGTCCTTAAATCTATCGAAAGTAAAGGAATATATATATAATTAATTATAGGTGTCTTTTGAATGTGTATATAGGTTAAGACATACATTCCTCTTTCAAAAACATACAAAAATGGGGGTGAAAAATAACAAATGAGTCAGCAAGTTTCATCCCCATGTCTTGTGTCTACATGCTATACGTCCATTTCTTGGAAATTGTATTTTAAATTCCTTCAGAGAGAGAAAAACGCATTGAAGATGTGTTTCCGATGGAATATATTGTGTATTTATTCTCATAGGGATTCCCTCAATCCCGGCTATTATCATAAGTGACACAATAATAGCTTCTTTCATGTCATTCTATATTAGGTAGACTTTAATTGAGCTTTACCTGTTTTGTTTCTTATCTAAATCCCCCTCTCGACAACTAATACATAAGTAGGCAATAATGAATAACAACCCATCAGCCTCTTGGATGTAAAGATCATCATCATCCTCCCTCGATCTTTTCCACAGAGAATTAAAACGATATTTAATTATAAAATGATGATTCCTACCTCTCGAAAGGTTCCCTTAGTAAACTTCTCTATCAAAGCCGTTTTCCCGACTTTGGAGTCCCCTACGACAACCACAGAGCATTGGACTCGACTCGCAATTTTTATATTCGTCATTCTTCCAAAGGGAATTCAATACTAAAACACTCTTTTATATATTAATAAATATAAATCCCACTAGCGATGATAGAAATATGCACGAGGAATCCGTTCGAATGGCTCTCCAAACAAAAATATTCAAATGTTTTGTTATTTCATACTCCGCACATTTCAAATATATTCACACAACCTCAAAAGTGAGAGTATTAAGAACTAACGGTATGTAACGACTGAGTTGCGAGCCAGCCATAGACTAAGGAAGAGAAGGACTTTTAAATTGTGTTCTCTTTTTCTTATTTTCGGTTAATAAAGGCGAGCGTTCCACGCTCGCTTTTATAAATGATGTTTAAGCAAACGGGTTTTACATAGATGATTTTGAAGAGCTGTCTTCCTCTACTTTAAATAAAAACACCTATCTATGGAGTTGACGCAGGGAATTGACGCAAAAAAAAAAAGTATAAGGAGAGATTGAGATGATGATTAAAAAAAGCTCAAAAGGATATGTGATATTTTATGAAGTAATTGAGAATAATATGTGAGTGAGGTTTACACTTTAAAATGTAATATTTAAAGATAATAGGACGTACCTTTATTAAATATTTTTTATTAATACTTTAAGTAACTACAGAATTTAGTCAAACTTGTCGATAGATAACATAATCATTAGAAATATGTTCCTCCTCCAGCCATAATCAAGATCCATACTAAGACAAACTCGATAATCCTCTTCCTAATTCCCTTTTTTAATTCGTATTCAATATACCTACTCCCTTTTTCCGTTTGTACAATAATTTGTTTTTTATATTTTTAATTCTTTTGGTGCATTTTTAAATCCACAATTGATACTTTCAAACAGCTTCGAGACATGGGGAATCAATCTTTTTTAATGAAAAAAATCAACTCATCAGCGAAAAAACAAAGTTGCTCTCCAGAGCCCTGGAATTAGGTCCAATCAGAATGAAATATAGCTATTAGTATGTAACTCATAATTCTGGACAACTTTTATTTTATACCTATGGCCGGTATCTGTCACCGTTTTTGAAATAAATACGCTGGTTATTCGTTTTTATTAGCGGACATACAGATCCAACCATAATATTATATTATACTAGATGAAATTTTCAACTTTATTATTTATCTTTTATAAAACTAGCCTAAATACTAAAGTGAGAACTATAAAAAAGTAAACATCAGCACTATTAATATCATAATGATGCATCATGACCTTGTGTCATTGACAATATGATTTCATACAAAAAAGACTTTGTCAAGTCGTTCCAAAATAATATTATATTTTTTCTCCTTGATTTTTTTACGAATTTATATATTTTATTTGACAGAAATAAGTTTTTATTTTCCTTGTTTTGTTTTTTTCCAATTTGATAAATGATTTCATTTATAAATCATGTCCTAAATATAGAAGAATTAAAAATCTGATAAGATTCGGATAGGAATGGACTAAATCGACTCGATCATAACCTAGTTCCAAGGTTGTGCCCTTTTGTAGGTATTGACACCTGATTTAAAAAAAAAACAGAAGAAGATTTACTCACATATTAAAATGTTTAATGTACTGAAAATAATGATAAAAAAAAAATTAAACTGTTCATAGTTATATAGTAGCACTTTCTTTGATAAAACCGAACTTGTTCATAGTTCTATAGCATTGATTTATGACCTATCTATGCCCTTCCAATGTTTTTAGTTCTTGATATGGGCCTGGTGATCCTGCTGCACCAACTTGACTTATATTTAAGTAATCTTTAATTAACTAAATATGATCAGTTCTTAGTCTTAATCTCAGTCCAGTTGGAAGAACCGGGCTATGATGAAGGAAAAGTGAATTAATTTTGAATCTTTCAAAAATAAAATTAGCTCAAAATTTATTATTTCGTCTAAAAATAAATGTAAACTATCTTTTTTGTCCGTCAGCACTGGAAGCTGAAATGATTTTTCTCATAATTGATTGTGGATTATATTGATATTCTCCGAGGCATTATCATCCCATTTCCCTCCAGAAATTACTTCTATTAAACCTTTGAGTGCCTGGCAAATTGCACTAAAAGTAGCGGAAAGGGTTCCTCACAATTTTAACTATAAGACATATTTTATTTGAATGGCTACATCGGTGTCAAAATAAGTATCTTAAATTAAATATATGTCATAAAATATAGTTAAAACTCATCCCACAAATTTGAATAATGAGACTATAATTGACTGAAATATGTCTATGAAATGTTGCGATGTAAGTACAGGACTGATTTGGTTATTATTATTTTCAATCCAGAATGAAATTAGTGCAAAATCACGGAGGAGGACAAGAAAACATTGGCTTGCTGAAGAAAGCAAGCCGAGACAGTTAGGAAGATTCTAAATTTTCTCAAAGCCAACCAAAATTCGAGCAAAGTGTTATTCTTTTTCTTTAATGCCACTATGAATAGGCAGAAAAGCCGTTATATTACAACCAAACATCCAGAAAATGTCTCAACTTGAGGGAAACAAGTCTTCAGAACAAAAAATCCAGCAGGAACCATGGTCTTGGTAGTTGTGGAATCTGCCTTACCATTTTTGTGGAGGGGAAGGAGTGGTTCAATGGAAATGTTACCGTCGAACTTCTCGATAAGAAAATGCTACCTTTGGGCAGAGAAATGTTCGGGAACAAATTTTTTTCACACAAGAGGCGCAGGCCTTCATCAGAGACAACTTTCTTGACTTTTGGGACCTCAACATGTGACGGACCTCTTCTCTGGACACAAAGCCCATACACTCCACTATCTAGGTGCATCTGGAGGAGAGGGTGTTTGCTACTCCACACAGGAGTGCCCAGTCTCTAGACGCTTCCATCAAGAAGAACTGGACAAAAGCTCGTATCTGAATGCATAGTTAAGGTCTGCAAGGGATTTGGGCCTCGTATTGAGGCAATTATTAGAGCTGAGGGCTCACATATTGAATAAAAGTTGTGCCAAACACTATTTTCAGAGGATTTTGTTAAATAAATCTCCTCACTAAACCTTTCATTCAAATTGTACTCCTGAATAGTTGAAAAAAATAATATGTGTACCAATAGATAAGGTCCACCCTGTATATTGTTTAAATATAACAATATACGAAATTGAGAACATCGAATGACAGTACATATGTTTTGTATATTTGGGTCAGTTGTGGATGTCAAAAATTTATCTCACATGGATTTTTCCCAAGACATAACTGTGCCTTAAAAACGATTGACGGTACTTTTAACGAAATAAATAAAAAATCACATTCTTTTCTTCTAGAAGGAATTAAAATGCTACAGATTCCTTTTTATGATGTATTTTACACTTTTTATCTTAATTACTCCTATTCAAAAATCCTTTTTCCTGGACCATCAAAAGGATAATAAAAATCAAATTCATATCGATACAAAGGAAACCCTATTTCCATGACATTTATATCACTAAAACTGTCAATAACTTCTTCCAGAGTAAAAAAATCCCATGGATTGACTTGTACATATTTTGCCAAAATCATACTTAGAGATCTATTGGTAGTGTAGCGTCAAATCGAATTGAGAACTAGTGATGGGACGATTAATCGAAGATAGAATCAGAGAATCGGGTGTTCTTTCTGGAATCGCGAAAATAATGTTTAATTTGCAATTCCAATTCTTATTTGATACTTTTTTAAGTTATGAAAAAGAAACACCTCCCCAAATTAAGTATTTAATGCTCTTTAATAGAAAATTTAATATTTGAATTTAAAACAAACTTATTTGATTTTTTGACAACAACTGGGGAGTTCTTATGAAAAGGAGTGGATTTTGAAATTTTTTTCCAATAAATTTAACTTTTAATGTAAATAGTTGCGGATATTTGAAGAAAATCTAAATATCATATGGTATATATATTTTTTTCTTAAAAGAACAGTAATGTTATTTATATTAAGTCATCTCTAAAAAAATTGTTAAATATCAGCTGTATTGTGAACTGTTTTTACGATAATTGAACAAAAAGTCACTTTTTTTTTTGTTGAAAAAATTGACCATTTTCAAAACTTGGAGGTCGTTGAACTACAACTAAAGATTGTTTGATTTTGTTCATTTTAGGTACTAAAAAAACCAAGTTATTTAATAATGAATACCCTTCTTTTCTTAATATTAAGGAAAATAGTGAACTATTGTATGCCAAATGGAGCCAAAAAATAAAAGGACTTAAATCTGAACCTCTATTCAAAATCTATCCATCTATTGCCTAGTTTTTTAGTTTTTTGAAAAACGAAATTTCCTGGAAAAAAATATCAAAAATTAAATTTCAAATATTAAAAGAAAAAAAAAAATCAAAAATTCATAGTTATTGACAGAAATTAAATTTTTTTGCAAAATAATTCAAAAGTAATATTTTTAAAAATTAAATTTTTTGGAAAAAAAATTCAAAAATCAAAAAACAATTCTCAAAAATGGAATTTTGTAGAAAAAAAATCAAAATCCAAGGCTGTTTACAAAAAGTTAATTTTGAAATATAAAATTTTTGTAAGAAAATTCAAAAATTAAAATATATTTCAAATATTTAATTTTCTAGTAAAAAGCAGAAAAAAATTAATTTAAGCTGTAGCTTTTCCCCCAATTAAGGAATTTTTGTTTTTTACTCAAAAAATTTCATATTCCATTTTTTTTTACAAAAAGTTTAATTTTTGAAATTTAAGTTAGTTTATCAATGATTTTTCTAAATATTTAATAAAAAATAATTATGGATTTTTGAAATTTTTTACCAAAATAATTAATTATTCAAATTTTATGTCCAAAAAGTTAAGTTTCTGTAAATAACTTTAGATTTTTTAAATTTCTTTCCAACAAATTTAATATTTGAAATTTTTCCCGCAAAAAATTTATTTTTGTAATTTTGACAGCAAAACATTAAATTTTTTGCAAATAATTATAGATTTTACAATTTTTTTTAATAAATTTAATTTTTTGTGAATGGCTACAGATTTTTGAAATTTTTGTCCAAAAAATTTAATATTTTTTTCAAATTCAAAAAGCCAAGTCCCCTACCAAAATTTAATGCTGTAGACGCTCCTGATATAACATAGAAAGATAATTCATAACGATAAAATAGTATATATTAATTACATTTAAGGGTCAAGTATGTAATAAAACTAGACAATAGAGGGATATATTTTTGATAGATAGTAAGGTTTTAAGTCCTTTCATTTGGTGGTCCCATTTTGATATCCAATAGTTTACTATTTTTATTAATATGAATAAAAAGTATTCGTATAAAATTCAAATATAAGACCGTAAGATGAACCCCCCTACAATCATGATGCAATTGATGACGTCAGGGAAATTACGTGATATGAAAACATATTATAATCTTTTTTGTACGAAATAAAGAAAAAAATAATATTAGTAGAGAATAAAAACTTTAATTTTTTTTAAATATCGTAGCTTCTTCTTATTTTGTGTTTATTTACTTTCAAGATGGAAATTAATGATGATGCAAACAAACAAAAAATAGAACCAAGAAGAATAACAAACCATGCCTTTTAAAAAAAAAAACTTTTTTTTTTACTTTTTCATACCAAACTAGATTAGAAGTATAAAATAGTTAGTTGTTTTTTCGCTTTTATTTTCATACATGAAAGTTGATACTTTTTTTTGGTTCAATTTTTTTTTTTCGGGGGGGTCTGATATACATAATATGTATCTTTGTATGTACCCATAAATTTGGCCATCACCTTTTATTTTAATACAAATATTCTCAATTTCCACACTACAATATCGGGGAAGTATTCAACGAAGAAATAATTCTTTAATTGTTCTAATGTGACAAATTGAATCTGATTGAAATTCTTTGATAGAAAGTTTTTTTTTCTTCCATTTTTGCACATTTTTTTAATCGTTCTAATGCAATCAAGGCTTATATAATAATATTACTTGTAATGTATTCCAAATAAACTTGCCTCAAGGAGAAATCATTCGTACTCAATTCTTGTAAAATAAATTTTTTTCTATAATTGGAGTGTTAAAAACATACACTTTTGATCACACACCACATTTTAGATGTATAAGCAATGCATTTAAATTGATCCAATTGATCATACAACCTTCATGAGTTTTGAAGGGTCAAATTCCAAGATGTGTTAAAAAGACCGATTTTACATCATTACACTAAACTCAATTCTTTATTACTTTAAGTGTCATGAACAAGCTAAAAAAATATATTATCGGCACCGTTGTGTAACAGTATGTAGCAATGACGATAATTGGTACTATTTTGTAGCTTGTTCGTTTAATTGGAGTTGACAACCTGAAAGGAGAATTTTCTTTTCCTAAGCTGCGATCATTATTTTGCATGTTCGGCGATTTTTTGCCATACGTCTTGGGCTCTTCATTTTGGACAATTGGGCTTTAGTTTCAATATCATATCCATTATTCTTCAGCAGTTATACCCCTTTTGAGCAAATCAAGATCATCATTGACGTCTGTCAAGCTCATAAGCGATGATCATGCCACGATTCTTTTTGTTAAAACCAAGCAGTTTTGGAACATACTTCTCTGAAACTTGTCTCATACCCAAAACATTCAAAAATATGTATGTCAATATCCTTAGCAACTTCTTTGATAGTCATTCAATTATTTTCAAATAAAATTTTCTTGACTGATTCAAAGTTTCCAATGTGCTTGGGCGTACAGAGCAAGACACGCCGCCATTGGCATCTTCCTTGCCATATTGGAAGATTTTGTACCTCTTGTAAACATTTTTTTTACACAGAAAAGTTTCACCGTATGCCATTGTCAATATTTCAAGGGTTTTTAGAGCAATTAATTTCATTTTTAACAGAAAATTTCATTCAAATTCTTTGATCAATGTTTTTCACAAAAAATAAACATATTATGTAGGTTTTAACAAGAAATCTATGTTCTTTCACGAATGTACGAACATTAAAAAAATCTGGCATACCATATATGAATGCGTTGACCTCAAAATTTAAAAAGTCACATTAATGGTTGAACATACCTCGTATACGAAACAGAATTGTATGTGCTCATAAATGACAGAGAGTAACTCTGTTCGGACATATTGAAGAGTTATAATTGTAAGTCCTGGTTGGAGAACTAAGGATCGACATCGAAATGTGACGAATTAACACCAGTGCTGTGTATCTTGTTGTTTAAAAAATTTGCTCATGTTAATAATATTTTCTCTATGTGAGTAACATACCGTAGAGATCAAATGTATTTTATATCAATGAAACTTACACCTGTATTTTACATTAAATAATATTATCATTTAGGAAATTATTTTATTTTGCAGCAAGACAAAAACACTGGACCAAAACCTTTAGGAGTATAGACCTAAAGTAATCTAAATAATAGCCTACTTTGATTACTGAATACGATACAATATTGGATAAATCATGTCTGATTTTAGCTCATGTTTCGTTGAGCAAGATGTTGAAAGAATGGTGTTTATAGTTTACAGATTTACAAAATTTGATATTGACGTATTTTTTCACAATTTGTCGCCCATTTAAATATACAAGGCACGGAGACACCTGCGAGACTACCTCTGGTGCCGACGTGTAGATACAATACCACAATTCCCATTGTCAATTATGGGTGTGGAAACATTTTTTGTTTGGAGTGTTTCATTGCTGAAGGACCAATTCATTGTATCGAAGTAAATCCAGTAAGTTTTGGACAAGAACCTTTTTCCCTCATTGCAAGGCACTAAAAATGAGCCATGTTTTGTGTCTTACATTACCATAACCACTCAAAAAATACGGCCTACGCAACGAAGGAGAGACCAAGAACAAGTACATTTAGATCATGGTGTGGTCTAGCCTGTCTCCGTACCTAAATCAAATATAAAATCCGTGGGCAAAATTACCAAATCCAAAAAGGATCATAACCTTATTTTCCTCCAATGTAAATATTTGTGTGATGATAACATAAAAGCAAGCTGGGATACTTTTTCTCAATATTGCGACACTATGATAAATGTATCCGTTGATATGAGTACTATAATTTATATTAATTCAAAAAAGTGATAAATTCCTAAGAATGCACGATTTTTAAGATTAACTGAACCTTATAAAAATGTACACTTGTGCATTATCAAGATCTAATCAGGTATTAGGGGCGTCTCCAAGGGGTGGGCTGGAAGGGCTGTAGCTCCCATTTTTACAAATTTTTTCAAAAGTTTAATTTTTGAATATTTTTTTCCAAAAATATTCAAAAAATTTCAAAAAATTTAATATTTGAAATTTCATACTTCATAACTTTTTGTAAATAGCTATGGATTTTAACAAATTTTTCCAAAAAATTTAACTTTTTGTCAGCAGCTGTAGATTTTTGAAATTAATATATTTGGAATTTTTTTCAGAAAAATTCGAAAAACCAAGTCCCCCACCCAAATATATATATATATATATACTGATATAATCCTGAGGAAGCCCCTGGTTATTCGTTTTTTTAGCTGTTATGTAAGCGATATTTGATATCAATATTGCAACGGAACTTCTTTAATTGCAATGATAATAAATTTGATGGGGGGTGCTATTTACATTTAATTTATTCTTTCATCTGATAAATAATATAAGGAATGCACTTGCATTAAATATCTCTTTACGGATTATACCTACATATGCTTTCGTAGATAATTAGGAATTTACTGCATACTAGTGATAGGACGATTAATCGGAGACAGGAATAAGAGATTTTGCTGTATTTTTTGGGATCGGCATCGGAAAAATACTATTCAATTTGTGATTCCAATTCTTATGTATACTATTTATTACCGGTATTTAACTATTTTTTACTTTTCTAAGTAATTATAAAAAATTAATAAATATATTCATCAAAATATAAAAAACGACCATGTAAATTTGCTAATTGAGTCTTATAATTTTATAAATATTGCAATAATTTATGATAAAAAAATCTTGAAAATGGAGAAGAAACAAATTGAACACAAGCTAAATGTGAACAAAAGTGTTCTTAGCACATGCGGTGGGTGCAGATGTTGCTATTGGCTCAAATAAGTTTGGTAAAGGGATTTAGAAAATCTCAATTTTGCAAAATTTGTCTTTGGAAATTTTGCCGTGGGATTACTCACCCTAGGAAAATTCGCATTAGAAAAAGCTCAATAGCAAAAAGAATCGCCTTTCTTTATTTTAGCAAATCTAATTCTTTGAATTTTATAGTAAAAATGTAATTATTTTAACTATTATTTAAAATATTAAAGAATCAGAATCAATATTTTTTTAGAATTGTCCCCTCTCTGACAAATACCACCCACAAAAAATCTGTCTTGGACCGAGTTTGGACACTAGTAAGTACATAAAGGGAGCGGGGATCAAATTGTCGCCAAAATATTTTTCTACAAAAAACAACACAAAATATACATTTTTTAACTTTTTTATTGAAAATTAAAACTATGACGAGCATATAGGTATAGAGTAGCCATTCATTCGATATAATCACCGTTGGCATCAATAACGGCCTCAATACAGCCTCTGAATCGGCTGCAGGCTCTTCTGACCATCTCATTGTCCATGTTGCCGAATACCTCCTTGATGGAGTCCATCAGTCTGGCCTTGGTGCTATGGGGATGTCTGTTGGTATGTCTCTCGACATAGCCCCAGACAAAATATTCCAAAGGATTAAGGTCGGGAGAGCTAGAAGGCCTCAAATCCTTGGTTACGACGTCATAACAGTTCTCGGTTAACCACTGCATGGAGATTTTGGACACATGGCAGGGTGCTGAGTCCTGTTGCCACACCCAGGGCCTGTCTCCGGCCTTTATGGACCTGGTAGGATCATCCTCAACCATCTTCTTCACCTTGTCGACAAAGTCGGTGTCCCTGACCTTCCTGTCGGCGCCCTCCTCCTTGGGTGCCCTCTTTATGGTGGCATCAACATCCCAGGTGTTCTTTAGCTTCTTGCAGATACGCTGAACAGTCCATAAATTCACTCCTAAGGTTGAAGCAATCGTTGAATTGGACAATTCACCTCCATTATTAACCAATGCGATGACTACGAGGACCTCGAAAGCTCCTCGTTCCACTTATAACTCTTTATCTCCGGCATGATGCTAACTGAACTACGTATCGTCAGCTGATAAGAAAAGCTTTCCTATTTGGTAACCGGTTTTTTATTTGATAATGTCGTCTTCAAGTTATCAAGGTTTAAAGTTGGCGACAATTTGATCCCCGCTCCCTGTACATTCAAAATACTATTTACACAGTGATGAAAATCCGGTGTATTTTTCAACTGGCCTTTTATTTTGGTAGTTAGTAGTCTGAAGAAGAGATTTCATTTTCCTTAGCAGTTTTTATTATTATTTAACTTTTGAGTAGTGAAACAGGAGGTAAGAGACTAACACTAAATATCATGCAACATTCATCATCTTATATTAAGACCTCCATAAATAAATTATTTAATATAAGTTATTAAATGTAATTCTTAGAAATTTATAGTAAAAAGGTATTTTTTAACTATTATTCAAAATATTAAAGAATCGGGATTGGGAATTTTTTCAAGAATCGCATAGGAATATGTATTCTTTTTTAGAATCATCCTATCACTACTGCTTTTTACAAGTAGTAGTAAACGATATTAGATATGCAAATCATCTCAATATAGACAAGTTTTTTTGCAAGGGGTTTTGCAGTGAAAACATCCATGGAATACTAATACTAATCCCTTAATATACATGGTCCTAAGTCTTAAACTCGTTTCAGCTGTTTGTATAATATATGTAAGTAGACACATATTACATATATAAGTATCATAACAGGGGCAGAATTCAACATTTTATGATCATTAGAGATGCACTTATATAATTCTGACTTAGGGTTGAGTAGAAAAACATTTCTTGGAGTTTAGTGACATAGCAAATATACATCAAAGGCTGAAAGTAAATATATAATATATGTAAAGTATACATTTACTTAAAAAACACTTATGTACATAGATACATGCATAATTTACAGAATGGCATGTTTCATTAGTTATGCAGAATATGATAACAATTAGAATTAGTAAGGAATTATATATGTGGCTTGACAATATAAAACAGTTCTTGAAAAAAAAATCAAAAAAAGGAGTACATCTAAGTTAATTTAAATCATTCTACTTCATATATATCAATATGGGCCAATATTTCATAGACATATTCAGGGATGTCCGCAGGGGTGGGCGTAAGGGGCTATAGCCCCTCCCAAATTAAAGAATTTTTACTTAATTTAATTTAATATTTGAAATTTTTTTCCAAAAAATTTAATTTTCTGTGAATAACTATTAATTTTTGAAATTTTTTTTCAAAAAAAATAATATTTATAAAATATATTTTTTGAATTTTTTTGCAAAAACGTTCAATTTTTTGTCAACAGTTTTTGAAATTTGTTAAAAATAGTTCTGGTTTTTGAAATTTCTCTCCAAAAAATTTAATATTTGAAAGAAACATACAATAACTTTTATATTTGAATTTTTTTTTCCGGAAAGAATTGATTTTTTGTCAACTGCTTCGAATTGTTTTTCGAAAAAATTCCATTTGTTAGATTTTTTTTAGAAAAAATTCCAAAAAACAATCCTTCACCAAAATATAATGCAAAACAGAATGAAATAGACCAATCTGGCTTAAAGTTGGTCTGTGTTCTTCCAAGAGATGTTACTAACTAAAATATACATAACCTCAATAAGCGTCAGTAATGCCTTTTTTTGATACTTTAAAGATAAAGAATGGTAAAAAATAAAGGATATTTTTTCGATATCTAAAAAATTTATATGTGATTATATATACGGATACATTGATTTAAAAGAAAAACACTCTTTTATGTGCTAAAAATGATCACTTGTATACTTTTTAACCCCAAAATATGTTCAAATCCTAGAATAAATGCAAATTATGCCACCCTTAAAAATCTGTTTTGTAATATCTGATCTGGGCTTAGTGTCAAATTGTTATAAAAAAATGACAATATTAACAATTTTGTTGTAGTTACATCCATTGGCTCTCAACCTTCGTTTGTGAGCGCAACATAAATATATCAAGTTTAAATTTAGTTAAAAGTCGTTATTTGATTAAAGAGACTTATAGTGGCTCTGATCTTTCAAGTAAAATCTGTCAATTTCATTTTTTTTTTTAAAGTGACAATCAATAATGGCTGCTTGAAGAACAATTTGCATTGCCTCCGAATGGTTCATAAGAATTATTTGTTCATAAAAATGAATAATTATTACTCGAAGAATACAAAAACATTAAAAGTCTTGCTTTTATAATTTTACATAAGAAAAAAATATTTTTTTCCCCGTAAGAAATTATTCATTTATTATCAGTTCTGGGAATAATTATAGGAGGTAGACAGTACATTTAGTGTCCTGAGATCTGTTCATGCATTTTTGAACGTCTGAGCCCATGAACGGTCAAAATCTTCGAATGACGTTAACTTGGCGATTTATTTCTTAAAACATATTTTAACTGTTCTCAAAAAATATATTTGAAAACAAGGGAAACTAAAATTGATTTTTTGATAGGCAACTAATTTTGCTCAAAAATGATCACGTGATTGTTTTTAAGCTTAAAAAATTGAGCAAAAAGGTATAACGAATTTGTGCCTTAACATAATCTTCAGCAAAGAACGTATAAAAGAATGAAGGGGAAAAGGGTGAACAGACATATTTTGCACAGGCCAGCTTTTCTAAATCCCTTTACCAAACTTATTTCCCACAATAGCAGTTAATTACCCCTGCCAATAAATTCTTAGAGATGGAAGGGGAGCTTCAGCTGTCGATCTACAAACTAGGAGACGAACAAAAAACAATAGAATGGAAATATCATATGTGGTTCCATATTTTTGTGAACTGCTTGTGGAAAGATCATTGAATATTGTCATTGTGCATTATAAATCATTGGAACTGGAATGATACATATCGATAGAAAGTCTGATGGATATCAGGTCCAGTATCTGGATGGATCTGACACGGTGATGTCGTTAGATAGATTCAATGCAATTCACTAATATTATTATTAAGCTTTCCCTCACTCGTCTTTTTCAAATCCGAATTTCATGGACCAAATGCCATTATGATTTGTCCTGGAGTCGATAATACAATATCTCTTCGCCAATTATGTATTACGAGGACTTATTATTGACCTGGTATCATGCTACTGTTGATATTATGATGACTCATCCTAGAGTCGATACTATAAAGGACTCCGTGGAGTCCTTTAGATACCACAATAACTCCTCTTCAAATGTGTGCTACGATAACTCATTAGCCTGGCGCCCTGCGGACTCTTCTGGGACTTGAGTGAGTTTATAATAACTTATCTGATACTCTATAATACAATAACTCTTCCTCAATGATGTGCTACGATAACTTATCGTTGACCTCTTGTCACGAGGACTCCTATTTGACTTGATTTTATTACAAGTCATCCTATACTCAGCAACATCATTATTCGTCCTGGTCGATGAAGAGTTTCCTATCCTTGCTGTAGTTTTTACTCAATCTAAGAATTCATTTCCCCCCTGTTAATAAAAAATTAGGTGTTATCTGACATCTGATTCACCTTTGTTACCTATTCCCACCCTCTTGTTTTCACAAATAATAATACCAGAAGTAATATAATCATTATCAATAAATGTTCCTATGGATTTTCCGAGGTTTGTTGTTGTTAAAGCAACGCCCGCTTTGCTTTAGCTTTTTCAAAGACAAATAAACGAGAGAGAAAAAGAGAATCAAAGGTGATAAATAGTGATGGGACGATAAAAAAATCCGGATGCCGATTCTTTAATATTTTAAATAATAGTGAAAAAATTCAATTTTGGTATCAGGTGGTTGATTTTGGATTTATTTTTTTAAATTCCATTATTTTTTTAAACTGAGAAATTAGATTTGTTGGAAAAAAATTCTAAAATACATGGATATTCTCAACACATTTAATTTTTTGAAAAAAAATTCAAAATCCACAGCTATATAAAAAAAATTTTTTTAGAAAAAAATTTCCAAAATCCACAGCTAGTTACTAAAAATTAATCTTTTTCCCGAAAAGTTTCAAAATCCTCAATTGTTTTCAAAAAAATTTCAAAAATCCTTAGCTGTTTTAAAAAAAAATTTTTGTAAAAAATTTTAAATATTACATTTTTTGAAAAAAAATCAAAACAAATATATAATTTTCGAGAGAAAATTTCCAAAATATATAGTTATTCACAGAAAATAAAAATTTTACAATTAAAAATTTCAAATATTAAATTTTTAGAAATTTTTATTTGGAAAATTAAATTTTCTAGTAAAAAGCAAAAATTTCTTAATTTTAAGGGTAACTTAGACATGTAATAATATACAGTAAAATACTCGTGATAAATATTATCAGAATCACAAATTAAACATTATTTTCCGATGGCGATTTGAGAAAAGAATCCAATTTTCTTATTCCAACTTATCGTCCCATCACTAGTGATAAACATTCTTCATCATCCAATTTCACCTTTCTCAATCATGGGTGGGGCTCAATGGACAAATTGTTATGACATTTTCCATCAAGTTTGTAGGGTGAGAAAAAAAACTCCACATACATGTATGTATATATATATAAGGGGATTGATAAAGACCCTATCATAGGAAATCCGGGCCTGAGTTTTTCCAATAACGATTCTGTAGACAAACATTTATCACCATATGCATGTACTCTACACCACTATTGTATAAATTAGGTACATAGAACATTGAAACAACGCCTACATTGTTCGCTCTACACAAAAAATGTCGTCACTTATTTAAAGAAGAAAAAAAACTCAACATTATGTTGAAATGAATAATTGTACCCATAATTATTGTTAAAGGTATAAATAAACTTAAAAATATATATTATCCGCAAAATGGTGTAACATTATCGAGCATTGAGAGAAAAATTGATTATACGAGGTTCGTTTGAAAAGTCCATGCAAAGTCCGAGAAATGGCACTACTGGCGTTTATCGAAGTTTTCTCTTGGAAGAACCCATACCAAACTTTAGCCAGATTGGTTAATATATTTCTCTTTAGTATTCGTTTGAATTGAGGAAGTGGAGTGATTTGAAAAAAATGGACGGAAAAGAATTTCATGTCTTTATTAAGCATTACTTTATGAAAGGCGAAACGCCTTAAGCGACTAAAAAGAAGCTTGATAAACATTACGGGGACTCTGCACCTTTGATTAAAGCAGTTTATAAGTGGTTTAAAAAAATTTCAGAGTGGACATATGGGCACAAGTGACGCTGAACATTCTGGACGCCCTGATGAGGTTATCACTTCAGAAATCAATGATAAAATACTGATGGATGACAGAAGAGTGAAGGCACGTGAGATTGATAGTGCTGCGGGCATCTCGAGTTGGAACCCTATTTCCATTAATTTTGCAACCACAGCTGCTGAGGTGTGAGCTGGTGCATTGTCGTGATGGAAAATGAATTTTTTGTGGGACCAATCGTGGTCGTTTTTCTTGCAGCTTGGTTTTCAAAAATGTCCAATAACGATGAATGATATGGACCTGCAATAGTTTTACCCTTTTCCAGATAGTCGATGAGGATCATTCCTTGCGGATCCAAAAGGCAGACACCATGATATTTCCGGCCGATTCTTCGATTCAAGCGAATTTCAAACAGAAAGACATAGACCGATCCGACAGAAATTTTGCGTGTGTTCTTATAAGAGATGCTACTAACTAAACATAACCTCGATACGCGCCAGTAATCCTGTTTCTCGGACTTTACATGGGCTTTTCAAACGACCCTCGTATATAGATCATTTCAAAAATCTTGTATCATCTGCTAAAAATGTTCTTTTGTACACTTTTTAGCCCTAAAATATGTTTGAGTCCAAGAATAAATACAAATAATGTCATGTTATAGCTGATCCGGCCTCCATACCCTTGCGCCACCGGCTCTGCACTAAAGTATATCCATAATATATATAGGTACAAATTGGGGCAAGTCCAACTTTTCGGCTTGTTTTCAAAGTAAGAGTTTGCATAGACCTAATTATACATCTAATATACCTATGACTTGTTTCTAGACAGAACATTCAATGTCTGGTCTTTCATTTTCCCCATCCTAAGACTCTACCTAATGATTTAAGAGGGAAAAAAAAAACATTTAGCCATATCTGAGTTCATATTTCATGAGTAAAAGATATTTCTTTTTCATAAGTACATACAGATATATATAATAGGTACATAATACATTTATATATATATATAACAAGGAATATATTCCAACTCATTCAAAATAAAAAGACACACATCTCCCTAATTAGATTCAAGTTATTTAAGAAAGAAGGAAAACCTATTTGTAACTATGGATGACGTATGTAGAATTGTTTAATTTATAGGTATACATTACATAGATACATATATTTACCTGGATTAGTTACTTTGCTGTACTTCATCAATACTTAAAAATTCTCACGAATTAAAATACATATTTAATGCTACATTAACTGATTATTTATTATTGCTATTTTTTTCTTTTTCTCCGTCTACCTATGTCTATATATAAAATTGCTTAAATTTAAAGCAATAGTATTATTATTAATATAATATTCATAGTGGAGTCGCACCTCTGATTGCGAGACATTTAGTTAGTGAGTGACTGATGCATCAAATTTTAGTGTTGTATCAGTCACCACTTATTCAATCTAATCCAGTCTTAGAGTTGATCCATGGTACCGTCAGACGGTCAATCCATGATTTTTCCCTAAAAATGTCCTTGATTTATTAAGCCAAAGAAGATGTATGAGATATAATTATGACGTAATTAATCCATTTATAGAACTACATGATTAATAAAGAAAAAAGAAACACCCTTAATGACATCGAATGGTATTTGCCTTTTTAAAGACCGACTAGAGGGACTGGATAGAGTCCCAATCCTTGTTCCTCCTAGATATGAACTGATACAACACTTCCAAATGTCCGTTTTCAGTTGGAATTATAATTAGTTAATTCATAAAATGATTAGTAAAATTTATGTGACCAGTTCCAGTATCAAAATTAGTATCGGTATTTGGATACATTTTTGGATAAAAATATAAGATAAAACTGTTCTTTGGCGTGTCGTCGTATTTTTGTTGAGAGTGGTGTATGGGATTGGTTCAGAAATTTGATGACGTAATAAAAGACAATTTTCATTCTTGTTTTGTTTTATAAATCACAATTTTCGCGCTCATAATTTATGTTGTTGCGTAATTCGTGGGACAATTTGTTAAAGATGGGACTGCAAAAACCGGTTCCCATATCAATATAGTATAGTACCGTTTAAATGCGTTGTTCGAATTGTACTTTACTAAATTGGTATTCAAACCAGTATTGGCGTGTCATTACATCATCAAAAAGTTACCCTATGATGGAACTCTCCAAATATTTGAACCCTTTCATTCTTTATATAAAAAGTAGAGATGTATTGGTCCTAAATATGGGGCTAAAAATCGGTCCTGTCTCTAATATTGGTCTTTGAAAAATGTCACAAATTTTAAAGTCCCCTTTACAAGGGATAATTTCCCCTAATATTGAAGTCAAATAACTTTGTTAACCAACTGTATTAGCTGAGTAAAAGTTTAAGTATCGTTCAAAAACGTGAATATTTTGCGATTGAAGAATGCATCCCTCCAAAAAATATTAAAAGGATCTTTTGTATTAATTTTTTTTATATCTCTGAGGTTGACGTAGTATGTGCATGTATATTATCAATACTTTTATCTTTGGTCGAAATATGTCTGGAAAAGTAACAAAATATTGAAATCTATTTTGGTATTGGAACCGTAATGAAAATATTTGTATTTTGACAACAGATGTAGGAAGTATCTCAGCCTTCTAAAAAGATCAAGCTATCAGTATTCACAGAGGAAATTGTTACAAGAACCAATCTTTAGTAATAGCTTATAAGACACGTAGTCCCTAGAATTGTTTTGTAAATATATATTTGTATGAAGAAAGCTGGAAGTTATTTTTGATTTATGAGCACTTCACTCAATTTGTATATTATTTGTAATTTAAGGTAAGGCCCTGAGATTTTTTGCTCTTTAAAATTGATTTTAAAATCATTACTGCATATTATTAATAAGTATGTTTTTAAATTGTGTACAAATATATATTAATATGTTAACATTTTCTCCAGGTAATGAAATGGTGCCCATCAGATTTTGCTCAATCTTCTTTTATTCTTTCTTTCTTTAAGGTCGTGATGAAATAAATATTGTAAAAAAAATGATAATAATTGTTCCGTTGAGACACAAACATAAAGAAGAAACATCCATTAGGAACAATGCCAAAAAACAGAAACAAAATAGGACGAGACAAAATGAATTTTGTAAAGGTTAATAAAGGAAAATCTTTTGCATCATTTGTGATACTTAAAGGTTTTGTATCGTCGGCTTATTTGAATGTAACAACAGGATCATATTTTTTTTTTGGTGGTGGTGGTGGTTGGGATGGTGATGTTAGGTTTTTGGGATTTTTTTTTAATATTTAAAAAAAAAATATTTTAAATATTATTTTATTTGGAAAAAAATTTCAAATATTAAATTTTTGGGAAAAAAGTTTCAAGAATCTAAAGTTATTTACAAAAAATTAATTTTTTTCGGAAAAATATTTCACAAATACATTTTTTGGAAAAAAAAAAATCAAAATTCACAGCTGTTAACAAAAAATTAATTTTTTTTTAGAAAAATATTTCACAAATACATTTTTGGAAAAAAAAAAATCAAAATTCACAGCTGTTAACAAAAAATAATTTTTTTTTAGAAAAAATCAAATTTTTTTCAAAAATATTAAAAATCCACAGATATTCACAATTCTTTTTTGAAAATCCATAGCTATTTTCAAGAAATTATTTTTTTTGGAAAACAATTTCAAAAATCCACAGTTGCTCATTAAAAAATTAAATATTTTGAAAACAATTAAAATAATCCAATTTCAAAATAAATTTTAAAGAATAAAAATTTCAAAAATTAAATTTTTGGGAGAAATAAAATTCTTTAAATCCATAACTATTTACAGAAAGTTAATTTTTTTGGAAAAAATAATTAAACTTAACATATTAAATTTTCAATTTTCTAGTAAAAAGTAAAAATTCCTTAATACGGGGGGGGGGAGGGCTACATTCCCTACACCCAACCCCCTGCAGACGCCCCTATGTGACTACTTAAAGAAATTAGGAGAGTAACTATATAAATAGATAGGACTGTTAATCTTAAGCATTTTTACTATGCGAGTTTGTTTTTTCTTTAGCAACCTGAAAAGTGTTTTTTCTATTTTCTATATCTGTTATCATTATTCTTTGATTCTTGAAGAAAGAAAATTTAAGTATACAGTGTAAACAGGAGTTTGTGTGCTCATGACAGACGCAGAGTAACACTGAAGATTTTTTATCACAGCTGTGCTTCAGTTAGTCCACATATTGAAGCTATCATTCAAAATGGAGGGGGCATTTGAATAAAAAGTCTAGGAAATTGTAGAAATGTCCAACTTTTGCCATAAAATTGGCACAAAATACAAATATGGAGAAGTGAGAACGGCTTTTAATATGTTCTAATTTTTGAATACTCACCCTTTGTTTTTGTTCAAGAAGTGTTAGTCCCTGTTGGATTCATAGTAGAGTTGAAGATAAGAAGTTATCAAATTCAATTTTAGCCTAACTTTTGGATGAAAGATAATCCTTTTTTTTAGAAAAAAAAAAAAAAAAAATCCGGCCAAATTCCTCCCTTATTCCGAAAATTACTTTTTCACCCATGAATCTGTATTTATAAAAAATCCATTTTCAAAGTAATAAGAAGTAACTCGCAAATGTCGTGATCATTCAAGCCTTTTTATCTATAAAGCAATAGGGTTATAACATTTTAAGTTTATGTAGTACAGTTTTGTGGCACTGTTTTGCCCACACCTCATACTTTCTCTTTCATTCTTAAAATTGGAGACAGTCAGAGTGGAGAGTTGAAATTCAATTATCCAAACCTTTTAATAATAAACAAATAACTTTGCTCAATGAAGTGATGCAAAAACTATACTATTGGAGTAAGAATATACAGGGGATGGGTAAAAGAGGGACTCAGAGTTGATCCATAGACTGAGGAAGGAGGCCTGAGGAGATCACATCGTAGAAATTGTACTTTACATAATGAGATGTGATCTACTCTTTTGCCTCTTCTCTGTATACTCCGTAATAGAAGAACTCATAACTTTATCCACTGATAATGAGACCTTCCATCTACTTTCATAATCCCTTAAAGGCTAATTGAACGAAGTTCTCAAAACAATTGAGGTTCCTCTCCCCCTAATGTATTGGCAATAATAAATTCTTCACATAGTAAAGTTATTTCCTTAGTATTTTAAGGTTGAAATAATTGAATTTCTACTTTCAGCTGTTTCTGTCTTCAATTTCGAGATAGAAAGAGATATTATGAGTGTGGACAAACTTGTGCAGTGCCCCCATACAGTTTAAGGTCATATGAAAGGTCAACAGTCACATAAAAGGTGTACTTAAGATAAATATTTATATTAACGTGTCTATTATGGTGTCCAATGATTAGAGGGGCATGTTAATTGGATCTTCTGTTGTATTTGAATGACAAGGTTATAAATTAGTAATGTTTCAGTCTTCAAAGGGCTCTATAGTCATTTGAAAATGACTTTTTTTTATGTCATTCTTTATTTTTGATTAAAAGAAGTTCTTGCATCCGAAAAGATGGGCCTAAATTTAATTTGTTCATTAATCATGTGTGCTGCGTGTAGATGATATAATAAAACGTCATGACAGATAAGCTACTTTCATCTCAAACTATCTTCAGATTGTCAGTGCTACCAACGTTAATTTTCCATTTTATTTATTTACATCCCCAAAATGCTGACGATTTAGAACCATTTCCATTTCGTATCATGGTAATTGCTTTCATTATCTTAAAAAGATTCTTTTCTTCCCATGACGTTATATTCATCCCTTAGAAAAGTAGAAATGAAAGATGTCTATCACCAAAGTTCCTCTTGGCACGTGTCTCTCAATAAGCGATTCCTATACTCATTGATTGTACAATCGTAATTTTTATTTTATTTTCTAAAAAGGGTTTTAGATGTGCATGCCTATCGAACTAAACCCTTGACTACTGTAAATACAATAGGGTGTACCGTAATGACAAAAGTTGGAAATTTGGTATCGCTGTATATTTTTTATTTTGCATTTTATTCATCTAAACAAAAAACAGTTGTGAACTCTCAGTAAAAACAGTAATGAAACAAAAAAATAATTAGAAGTAATTATTCATTCATAGTTTCTTTTTCAAAGGTTATCGCAAAGAAAGGAATGTTCATAATCAATGAAAAATATCAAACTTATAGAATATCCAAATAAAAATATGTTTTAATAAAACAAATCAACCCTAGAAATTAAGGAATAATATATAAATGGTCGTATGTTTAAAAGTTTAATTCACAGTTTTCGTAGTCCAAAATTATAAATGGCATAAATAAGATGTCTTACTTGCCATAAATGAACAACAAAAGTATATTTGATAATAATATATTATACACTTGGTATCAAAATACGAGATTTCAGTAGTAAAAATGAAGAGAAACGTCATAACAAATGCGCGTTAAACACGGTACGCAAACAGAATATGTATTTATTGACACAGCTTTGAAACTAATATGTTTATGCTGTGAGACAAGTTAGAGAAAGATTGTAAAATTATCGTTTCAAAATATATGTTTCAGTTATACTACTTAATAAAATAAAAATTCTCTATCTGGATTAAAATCCATAATTTTTAAGAAACAACAACATAATTTCCTTTTTTCCCCCCACATTTTACAGATTTTCAAATCAAACGAAAAAAGGACAATGCCAAAAAACTCAACTTTTGTCATTAAGTTACAGTCTATTATACAAGCATGAAACAATAACCTGCAAAGACGCTTTTTTCCATCATATAAGTCCCAATAATAGCAAGAATAACGATAATAACATTGACGACATTTCCTTCATCCATCAATCATCTTTATACATATATACTGTACACTCAAGTAGGAGGGAAAAAGACGCACCAAAGCCAGTTCTGGGTCTCCTCATTCTTCTTCATAAGAGACTTGCAGAACGCATAGTAATTTAATTCATTAACATTGCAGACAACCAGAGTATTAAGGGGATTTTCCGTCGATGTGTTCATAATACATATGTCTGTTAGATAATATATGCAATAATGCCCTTAAAACAGACTTAACAATAGAGCATTTTTTTATTTGACGTCCGCATTGTTGATGTGGGATATTTTGAAGGATGAAACAACCAAGTTTTATAACAAGAAAAACTCTTTTTTATTCATACTAGAGTATGTATGCCCCGCATTGCCCAGGAAGAAAAGAAATCAAAATTAATTAAGAACTCTTCCACTTAATATAAAACAAAAAATAAATACTATAAATTTTATGAATTATTCTTATGTTGGTTTTATGATTCTGAGTATACTAATATATAGGCACTATTCGTTCGTGCCATAAGGAAGTAATTGCTTTATTCTGGATTGGACACTGAACTTGCAGTCTCGCAGATACTTACCTCAGCATCAAGGAAACCTTCTAATCTCCCAAAATACACCCTTGTTCTCAGGCTGTACATGGGAAGTACTGGGCCAAAATACGGTTTCAACTCTACTGCTGCCGTGATTCTAGGTACCGAGAAACACTTCTAATATTCTATAGTACACCCCAGCACAATGTTTGTGCAGGTGAGCTTCTGGGCCCAAGGCAAGTTAAATTTCTCTTCCGCCGCTTCCCTGAGCATCCAGAAACCCTCATAATATCACGGGCTGTACAAGTGAAGTGCTGGGCTAAAATACTGTTTAATCACTACCGCATTTCCAGATACCAAGGAACCCTTCTAGTATTCTATAGTACACCCCAGCCCTCAGGTTGTGCAGGTGAACGGCTGGGGCCAAGTCAAGTTAAATTTCTCTGCCATCGCATCCCTGAGCATCAAGAAACCCTCATAATATAACAAAATACACCCATGGCTCTCAGGTTTTACAGGTGAAGTGCTGGGCCAAAATACACTTTAAACTCTACCGCTGCCAAGGAACCGTTATAATATTTCATGCTACACCCCAGTCCAACGGTTGTGCAGGGGAACTTCTGGGTCTAAGTACAGTTAAATTTGTACAATGTAAATTCCCTGGCACCAAGGCACCTCCTAATATCCCTAAATACACATCGGTTCTCAGGTTATACACTTGATATGGTGGGCCAAAATACAGTTTAAACTCTACATCTCCCGTTTTTCTAAGGCCACCATAGCTTTGAAGGCCAAAAAATAATTATCAGAATCGTTTCAAGAGCCTATTAAACCTAAATGAAAAATTTCATGAAAATCCATTCATTGGTTAATCTATAACCTACTGTATATTGCTTAGTTTTAGTATATATCTGAAACTAAAATATATTAAAAATGTTACTTCATTGTTATTCAATCTTATTTCCATATTGTAGATAAAAATTAACTGTTACAATGGAAAAAATAATATATTTTCCTTTAATTATCTTACTATTTTCGTTCCTTATCGATAAAAAAATCGTACAAATTTATACATTTTATTTATAAAAATTTTAAATACAGATCACTTTGATTCTATTTAGATATCACTATATTTCATAGGCATAAAGTAGTATTCAATGCAGATGTTAAGTCTTTTATTATTCTTAAATCCATTTTCCAGAGTTTATTTAAGTGTTGTTATAAATTTATCCCTTTTAGGTAGTGAAAATCTCAACTACGAGTCTTCAAAATGGCGTCTTCTTCAACTTTAACGCAATTTAAGGCGTCAGTCAAAACTCTTCTTCAAAAATGATTAAATATTATATATATTTCTAAAAAAGAGAATCGTTTTAACAAATAAATTAGTTAATTTCTTTACTCAGAACTCTTTATAAAGTTTTATGTAAATAGGAGAAACTTTCTCAAATCATCTTATACAAAAATAATTTTATATATCATATAGAAACTTATGTGTATGTAGACAGGACTCAGTAGTGGTATAAATCAATGGAAGATGTTACACAGAAGGAACCTGTCGGAAGCCCCCTAACTCATTTCTGTCTCCCTAATTGTTTTCTCTCTTCCTTCGACACTCAATCATATTACATATTATCCTTTCATCAGAGGTAGGTAGTATGTAGGTATAAGATGATTATTTATTAATACAGCTCTTGTCATTTTTAGTTATTATACAGATGTACTCAAAGATCCCATTCTTCAGCAAGTAAAGAGTTTCCATACTCAATATAATAATATGGAAATGTATTCAACTGATAAGAATAACTGAATTCCCTTGGATTTCATTTCGCGCAATCCTTTTGTAGCAATACATATAACATAATAATATGTAACTCTGAGGGAATAAAGCCCCCCCCCCTCTATCCAGCTCAACTCAATATTATGGTGGTACGTTATATGATGATGACTCATATGTTAGACAGTCTGGGTATATAAAAAAAAGAAAGAGAGAAGGAACAGCGTGGATACGTCATCTTGAAGAAGAATATGGAGTCAGAAGAAGAGGATGCTTTCTCCTATGTTTTTGTTTTTTTTTGTTAAAAAAATCCCCTTCAATCTATGTAGTTTCAAAGGAATTTTTTAGTGAAGGATGGATGAGCAGAAACAAGAATAGGGATACGTAAGTTTAAATCCATTTCCTTATCGTCGCCATCATTGATATTTGTACGCAGGGGCGTTCGCAGGATTAAATATATTATTTATTTTTTGGAAAAGAAATTCAAAAATTAAATTTCAAACATAAAATGGTTTGAAAAAAATATTGACATAATAAATTTTTTAGAGAAAAATTTCATAAATCAATAAAGATTGATAGAAAATTAAATTTTTTGGAAGAAAAATTCAAAAATTAAATTTCAAATATAAAATGATTTGAAAAAATACTCAAATATTAAAAGTTTTAAGTGAAAAATTTCAAAAATCAATAAAGATTGATAGGAAATTAAATTTTTTGAAGAAAAATTCAAAAATTAAATTTCAAATATAAAATGATTTGAAAAAAATACTCAAATATTAAAAGTTTTTAGTGGAAAATTTCAAAAATCCATAGTGATCTATAGAGAATAAAAGTTTTTAGGGAAAAAATTTCAAATGTTACTTTTTTTGAATAAAAATATTTTACTAAACCACAGCTATTCACAAAAAATTTAATTTTAAATATTAAATTAAAAAAAATATATATACATACTAAAAAACAAACCCACAGCTATTAAGAAAAATTAAATTTTTTAGAGATAAAAAATTCAAAAATCCATAGTTGTTCACCAAAAATTTAATGTTTTGAATAAAAATTCAAATATGACATTTTTTAGAGAATCATTTCAAAAAATCCATAGCGATATTCATAGAAAATTAAATTTTTTGGAAAAAAAATTGAATAAATTAAATTAAATTTCAAACATTTAATTTTCTAGTAAAAGGACCAAATTCCTAAATTATTATTATTATTAGTTGTTGTTGTTTTTTTAGGGGGAGGGGGGGTTACAGGCCCTATACCTTACCCGGTGTGGACGATCCTTGTAGGTTATATATACATATTTATTGTGCATATCTATAAAAAATGATTAATATATTCGGCAAATAATAAATTGATTTTAAAAAAAAAAAATGGGACATCACTACTTTACAAACTCCCTCCATCTTTATAAGAAAATAAATATAAAAAGCTTACAATTCAAATGTCTATGATAACTTTTCTTCTTTGTACTCCTTCCGATTTTGGTTGGTAGGATGGAGTAGCAATTAGTCTTTGATAAGTTATAACCTTTATATAAAGGAAAAAGTAGAGGAACAATAAGTTGTTACAGGGAGGGAGAGAAGGTGCCCATTAGTTACCTTAATGCATTTTGAATCTTACATTTAACTTATCAATGAACTTTTACAGAGAGGGGTCATATGGTTCTGAGAAACATTATATGTATTCTGTCTACATAAAGAATCCTGTCGATGACATCTCTTTATTTAATATATGTATATACATTGTCAAAAGCTTAAGTCTATCTTCACTTCCAAATAAGGAACCCCTCTCATTAAAAATAAGAGATTAAATTTTTTGTTTGGGTAGGTACATTCATATATAAATATCAAGATAAAGGAACCATAAATTCATTTCATTATTTAATGAGAAATTTTCTAATGAAGTCCTAGAGCTCTTAATATCATTATTTGCATAAAAAGCCAGTCCTTTATATCATAGCTCTTCGTTACTTTGAGTTCTATCGCATTCATTACTTTTTGCGGCAAGGTAATTACTTATTTATGTACGACTACAAAGCTAACAATGTTTTCCCCCATGGAAAAGTCTTATTAACGTGGAGTTGAGGAAATTAATGATGGTAGAACACGTGTGACTAATCAGTTTGTTGATTCAGAATATTCCATCACCGTTCCTGCTGGGCAATTTGTTTGATTTGAGTAAAAATGAGTTAGAGAGAAAAAATGGTATGTTGGCGTGCCTTACAAGTTTTTTAATTATGGTTTGGGTGTCATTATGGGAGAGCAAGTTCTTGATGAGATTTTAATTGATACTCTGCAATATTTTATTTATATAATGAAATGAGAAAATAATTAGTCAAGTTAGGTAGTTACTAGTCCTAGGATTCGATCTTGAATTCCTAGACCGGTCTGAGATTAATTCGGTCCTATAAAGAAATACGGTTTGGGCCGGTCTTTCAGAAAATGTTTTGATCTTGATCACGTGGATAACTTTTTTGTACTATCCAACGTTTCCCCCAAAAAGACACAGAAAAAAGGACAAACTTAGTTGGCAGTTATTCAATTCTTCCAAGGTATGGAATTATAATTCAATGATTGTCGAAATTGTTTACAGTTTAAAAAGAGTTAATTCTTATTCAACCAATCAACGTTTAATGTACTGATTAAGAAAGAATAAGCAAAAACGTGAGATCCGTCCCAAAGGAAAAATACGCCGGGATTGGTCTTACAAATTACCGGTCTTGATCCATTGCATTTAAAATTTGGTCTATACAGGGTTTTGCAGATAAATTTAGAGTATGTTTAAGGCCCTAAGATCCATAATAAATGGTTTTGGAGCATGCTTTATTTTACAAAAATGAGCATGAGATAATTTTGAATATTTTACACACTATATGTCCTACTCTTGCTTCAAGGACAGCCTCCCGAGGGACCTGAAATCTTTAACTGACTTTGAGACCTCCGCAGCGTCTACAGAGCAGAACACTGACCTGATGGACGACTTCAAGGCCTCCACAGAGTTAAGGTAGGTTGCACAGGCCTCCCCCTCCAACTTTTTGATAATACTCACAAGGATTAAGATCAGGAGAGTTGGAGGGCCAGGCCTTGAAGTCCAAAAAATGAGACACATTGTCCTTCAGCAATTCCTGCACAATCTTGGCCTGATGGGGGGAGCAGAGCCCTGCTGGAAGTTGTACCTTTTGCCTCCAGCCACTTTTGACCATCCAGGGCTTGACCACATGTTTGAGCACGTCCAAGTAGATCTCTTTGTTCACCTTCTACTTTGACTTGAAGAAATATGGTTACATGACGTCACCATCACTGCTAATGACGCCCAGGAACATCACGGCGGCTGGATTCTTCGTTCCGAACATCATTGGGACTTCAGAAGATTCTTATTCTCATCTGAGCAGAATCGTAAATTTCATCCAGTCTTCTTCAAGGAAGACTGGATCTTCTTTCAACTAGTCTCTCTGGTGAGCTTAATTGAATATGTTAACAGGTGTCTTACCCCTAAGACCTCGTTCTTGTACCCTAAATTATCATTGATGGCCCTGGAGATGGTACTACGGTACTAGGAGCAGGTTTTGGCAAGGATGAGCATTGTTTTGCCTTGGTTAGCTTTAATTGACCTCTTCAGCCCAGCCAGGAACCTAGAGGTACTATTCTGTTGCTTTTGGAACTGGGCTTGGACCTGCTGGACATACGCGTGTTTTTGTACCTCTTGATGATGGTATAGACGGTGCTTTTCGGTGGTAAATCAGGCGTCTGATGGTGTCAGGGGCAGAGTGTTCTGCGCAATGGAGTTCGATCACAGCAGATCTTTTTTGGTGCTCCATACTCATGAAGCGTGTTTTTTTTCCGGAAAGTTATATATACACGCTACATAACCTCTCAAGGTAAAAAACCTACTTGCAGATATCACTTTTTTTTGCTATTGACGGCCATAAACTAACTCCCATTTTATATGCACGGGTCTGAACATTGACACCAAAAAATCGGTTCTAGTTTGAAAAAAATTAAATTTTGGGTTACGGTTATATATCACGGTCTGTATTGAAATATGTATTCAAAAAGGGGCGTCCACAGGTGGTGGCTGGATGGGTGTAACCTACCCCAAATTAAGGAATTTTGGCTTTTTACTATAATTTTTTGTTGTTTACTAAATTTTTGTTTGGTCTGTATGAAAATTAAATGTTTCAAAAAATTTCAATATTTGAAATTTATGTTTGAATTTTTTGGGAACAGCTGGGGATTTTTGCTTTTTTTCAAAAAATTAATCTTTTTGTCAATAACTATGAATTTTTGAAATATTTTTTCCAAAAATGTAGTATTTGAACTTTAATTTTAGAAATTTTCCTGTTAATAGATTTTTTCAAAAAATTTTAATACTTAAATTTTTTCCTTAAAAAATTTTAATTTTTGAAATTTTTTTCTAAAAATTTAATACTTGAAATATTTTTCTAACAATTTAATACTTGAAATTTTTTTCAAAAAAAAAAATCCAAAACCCAGCCAACCCCAAAATATAATCCTGCGGACTCCCCTGAAATCGGATTAAACAACATCATTTAAGATCGAACCGAGAAATAAAATTTCGGACTTGGACCAAATCTCAACATTAGTACTTATTTCTAAATGGGAAATAGATTAATGTAGTTCCATTTATTTACACACATGACATTATTATACTCCCTTATTTGTGTAAAACTTTTAAAGTTACCTACATATTAAGCTATCTACTTTTTTTTCTACTTCCTTATAATTCCATTTGATTCAATTAATTATAAGAGTTGACTGACTCTGTAGGGAATACGTAAGCAATAGTCTTTGATAAGGATCTTTATATGCAAGTATAACTATAAGGATTATTATGTTTGGTCATTTAAAAGAATATGCTTTTAAATATTTTATTTAATGGTCTTTTGTCTTATAGAGGGGGAAAAAATGGAGGTGTAACTAGAGCTTAGATACTTTAAGTCCTTGACATAAGCCGTGTTCATTCAGACACATTAATCAAATAAATGCTTTAAAATGTATGTATATACAATATACCAAACATTTTTTTCTAAAAAAAATATACAAAAAGGTCTGCATATAACTTTTTATGAGAGAGGAAGAGCCGGTGCAATTTTCATTTTGATCATTATGGTTGCAATTAGTGCTTTAAAAATAGTTTATTACTCTGTTTATAGACTATTTTCCCTCTAAATGATAATAAATATATGTACATTGTACAGGGTGAGGCCTAAAAAATTAGAAAATTTTTTGGGGACCTTTTTCACTTCTAATTATTTTCAATTTATGCCATTTTTCTGAGAAAAACTTTTGAAGTAAAAGTTGGTAATTCAACAATTTCCCACACTTTTTATTCAAAATGTCCCCTTCCATTTTGAATAATGGTTTCAATAACGGGACGAACTGAAGTACAGCCGGTCTTGGTGAAGTCGGAGAAGTAGCTGTTCCACTCTTCCTTGATCACGGCCTTTAGGGCATTGACATTTGAGTGAAGAGTATTGTTCGTCTTGAACTCCAAGGTTCACTCAATAGCGAAGCCTGAAGGACGGAGGCAGGAAGTCTGCTCGCCAGAAGGCAGCCATGTTCCTCCTCCAGAAATGTTGCACCTTTTTGGATATTTGTGCCAGGGTGCCGCCTTCAGTAAACACTTAGTTGTCGCTGGAGAACATGCTCTTCAACCATGGCAAGACATGGTACCTGAGGACCTTGTAATAGACGTCCTTTTTGACCTTCTCGTTGGCCTGGAAGAAGTAGGGAGGCATCTTGCTGCTTTCAGACGCCACGACACTAAGATGGATGTTTGCTCCTGAAGGTTCCCTCGACCTGAGTTCTTGAAGCAATCATTTCTCCAGATCGTAACAGCGTCCACTGGGAAGATCTTCTTGTCGTAGATTGACTTGTGTGCAGAGGAGATCGCGCACCCTCTGCTGTTTTGCTTGTTGCTCGGACATTTTTGATTGTGCAAAAACAAAATAAACATTAAATTGTAGCTTTTTATCAGTTCTTTCGAATGCTACCAAGTACAAAACTGTCAGAATTGTATAACTGGAGATAGATGGTCTCAAAGAGGATTCTAATTTTTGAGTCCTCACCCTGTATACCATTCATGAAGTTAAAATAAACATCTATAATATTATTAAAAATGACTCTGACAGAAATGGGTGTATTATTCAATGTCCCAGCCAACAGGATTGGGGCGTTTGTTTATTTGTCTTTTCAATTGTAGCATATTGTTTTTGTTATTAGTATCATTGTTTTTTTTTTAAATTAACAAACAAAGCAATTATTTTGTGAAATGCATTAGGCTACAACAGGAAATTCTTGGTAGATGTATTTTAACAATGAAATACATACATTATATCATACAATTCCACATTTTCGTTTGAGGCCCCTCCAAAATATGGAGGCAGTCTATTTAAGTCCAAAAATATATCACAAATTATTATATTAACCCAGGCTAACCCCGGAAGATACCCTCTCAAGGTGAGTTATTCTCCTATTTAGTTAAGATTTAGTAATCATAACATATGTACGGAGTTGTAATCGTTCTCTTCAATTTTTTTCTATATTTCCGCGTTCTTTATTCAACCATTATTTCTGTTCCGTACTGCGTTCCGTTCCACGTTCGAGTCATATGGTAGTACCATAAAAGCAGGATAAATTCTGTGGTCCTCACAACACACAATAGCAGAACTTATTATTTTTAGTGTCCCATTTACTTACATTCACAATTTCTGGAAGTTTTTGTAAGTACTACTCAACGGAACGCTAATATTTGATTTTTAACCTTCAGCGTTCCGGTCATGGTTTGATGGAGATATCGCATGAAATCAATTATAAAAAGCAAGTTTCGTATCATCAAGTTTAAAAATTAAACTTTAATAATATTTAGGTAAATGAATTAAAAATTATAATGTATTTCCGGTTGACAATACAAATATAGATTAATTAATCTATAATAACTTCTGAAAATTGACTAAAGTTTTTTTTTAAAGGGATATTAGCGTTTTAAGTAATGCTACTAACAAACACCAAGAAACTTACTGCATAATTATTCAACACTAGGTTCTGGTGTCTTCTTATAAGGCAGGAAAGATTATTCTATTTTGGTAGTGAAGGTGATGTATGCTGGACATAGGGGACTCCAAGATAGAGACGTTGTAGTTTTATAAATTCATCTATGTCAGCTCGAGGATATTCATCTATTGTATTACACTCAAGTGAATAGACCACCCATTTCTTCAGTTATTCTAGGTTTCTATTTGTCCTAGAAGCCACTGTATTATAATCAATTTCTTTGTATAGCTTTTTTTTTAAAGTTTGTTTTCATTCAAATCCCGTGGTATCATAATTCCGGATATTCTTCTGCCTTTCTAACCAATTTTTCCATAGATCCTAAAAAACCTAGCGATCTTTTATCAATGTAATACGTTGATCTTGACATCCCTCTATATGATATTTGATTTTTGGAAATTTTTAATATTTTTTTTTTGAAAATTAAAATATTTTGGAAATAAATTAGAAAAACTAAATGGCAAGTATTAAATTTTTTTATAAAAAATTTCAAAACTTCAAAACTATTCCCAAAAATTAAATTTTTGTGAAAAATATCTCGAAAATCCAAAGTTTTTCTCAAAAAGTTGAATTTCTAGGAAAAAAATTCAAAATCCAGAGCTGGTCACGAAAAATTTCAAATATTAAACTTTTGGGAAAAAAATTTACGAAAAATTCACAGTTTTTTATCAAAAAATTTCATAAATTTTCAGTTTTTATCAAAAAATTTATAAATTTCCAGTTTTTATTAAAAGATTTCTGAAATTTCCAGTTTTTATCTAAAAATTTTTTTTGAAAAAAGTTTTTAAATTTTTAAAAAAAAAAATTTGAAATGAAAAATTTCAGTTTTTAATAAAAGATTTCTGAGATTTCCAGTTTTTAACTAAAAATTTCAAAAAATTAAATTTTTTGAAAAAAATTTGAAATGTTAAATTTTCTAGCAAAAAGATATAAATCCTTAATTTGGGGGGCTACAGCCCCTTCAAAAATTCCAAGTTGTTATCAAAAAAATTAAAAAAAAAAAATTAAAATATTAAATTTTCTATCAAAAAAAAAAAATGTTTAACTTGGGGGAGGGGGCCTACAGTGCCTCCAACACCCAATCCCCCTGTGGACGACCTGAAAAATTTCTCCTGTAATTGGTCTTTCAGCACGAAAATGATCAAAACATACGGCCAAAGAAACAAAGGAGTGACTCAAGAAGAAGCACATTAAGATCATGGTATAGCCTAGCCAGTCTCCAGACCTCAATCACATGATCAATCATTATCAGTGGACAAACTTACAAAATCGAAAAGGTATCAAATGTTGTTTTCCTACACTCTTGATCCCGAATTCAAATATCTGTAAATCATTGAAAATATTAATTATTCATCTGTGGTATATCAAGTAGTACCACCGTCAAGTTTTAGGACACCTTTATTGTTGTACAAATAAATTATAGAAGCTTTACAGTTATAATAAAATAATTTGTTGTTGAGCTTCAGTGATTCTATATCATTTTTATGTTTATATCAAACTATGTGGTTACTTTTTAAATATGATAAAGTGAGCAATCACCATGTAATTTGTAAGCACGTATTGTTCAAATGTCTACGAATCTATGATGGATTTAAAATAGGGGTGTTCAGCCCTTTCTGGCAATATTTATCCCATAACATGACAAAACAAACATTCCCATATATGATATGAAATCCTTAATTACTTTAATGTAACTATGGTGAACAGTTATACTTGTTATGTGGCGGAATTAATTCGCACCTTTAATGCAGTTTGGTGTGGGTCAGTCTTATTTAAATTTCATTCTAGAGCGATTTTATAGATAAATTGTTTATTACCTCATTAGACATGACATGGGCCTCCGTAGGAATATATATATGTATATATTATTATTATTATTTTTTTTTTTTTTGGGGGGGTAGATTTAAAAAAAAAAATCCAAAAACTGAAAATTTTTGAAAAAATTTCAAAAGTCTTCACCTGTTTACTAGCAATTTGTAAAATTACATTTTATGGAAAGGCAATTTGAAAATTTAAATTTTTTGTAAAGAAAATTTGAAAAATTAAATTTTTAAGCAAAAAATTCCCAAAAGAAATTTGAACTATTAAAATTTAAAAAAAATTAATTTCAAGTAATGAATTCTTATAAAAAATTTAATGTTTTGGAAAAAAATTTCAAAAATTCAATTTTTTGAAAAAATATTCATTTATTGAAGTTTTATGAATTTTTTTTTTTTAAAAATCAGTAAATATTCAAAGAAAATTGAATATTTTGAAAAATTTTTTTAAATATTCAAGTCATAGGAATTTTTTTGTTCAAAAATCCAAAAAATCAAGAATTAAATTTGTTGCAAATTTGGATATTTGGAGGTGGGGGATACAGCGCCTACAGCCCATCCCTTTAGTTGCTCCTGCATGGGATCGAACAAAAATATTTTCATATCCAATAATAATTTATATCAACATATTATTGATATTCACCCTATGGAGGTGCCGTAAATTGTACTTGAAGTATCCAAAAAAGATTGTAACAATAAAGGAATTTTAAATTGATAGATTTTCTTTGAAAGAAATGCTCTCGGGGATAATATAAGTCTCTTAAATTAAATAAAAATTCTAGGGTATAACATCAATTTTGAGGATATCCATTAAGCTACAAATTTGAAGAGAAATTTTGTAGTTAACTTAAAAATTATGTCTATGAATTATTGGCCTGTATGTATTTATAAAGTAAAATAGAAAATTGGGATTTTCACCTTTTCTTGATTTTTTTTATTCACCGTTCTTTTATATGTACAAAGCAATTACGTAATTCCATGATATACCTCATTCTATACAGAGCTTGTGTAATTTAATACGGCCACATGGTAAAAAAACTCCCGCCTTTTTAGTCTTTAAATTTTTTCATGATAAAATAATCAATATTTTTCATTGAATACATTTTATAATTCGGTTCATTTCCACGTCTTTTAAGGAAAAAAAGGCCTCTCAGTTTGAGTTAATGATTGAAAACTCAAATAAAATATATTAATATATATTTTGGGATGTTAATTACTTTTCCATTAATAATAATCTTTTTTATGCCAGGACCTGAGGTTTTTTGTCTGGCCAAATTTTCAAGTCTTCTATTTGAATCACTCTCATCCATAACTTTGCAATTCATTTTTCTTCAAGATTCTTTACTTGTTGACGTACCAAAATTATGAAATAAAACAAATACTTATAAAAATATTTAAAGTCAAAAATTCCCTTTTGTAATGAGTTTTTTTGGGTATGAGTAAATTTTTGCTGTTTTTTTAAGTTTTTAAGCAGAAAAGGCATTGGCAAACGATTATTCGTATTCAAGCTAATTTATTTGACCTGTAAAAAATGCTTCAAATACTACATTAAGTCAAGTAAAGAACCATCAAACCATTTTTATT